>NC_051444.1:9986512-10012735 GCF_001649575.2 Kryptolebias marmoratus
CTAAATGTTGAAACTAAATATTTAGCTAATATGCAAATTTTTTACGCCTGAAACAGGAAGTACCAAAATAAAAGCATGACACTAGGCTGAAGTATGCTTCTGGTTTGAGGATCGGCTAAAGGGCGATTCATTCAGTTACAATCATTTAGCTATTGTTCTTTATGTATTTTGTGTTTTAGGTCTGCCAGACGTGACAAAGCTGAAACAATATTACTTCATGTCCATTACGTATCCTCAAACCAGAAGCCTTTTTCATGTCCTAAAATGTATTTGTGAATTTGCAGGAGGATCAGAAGGCATCTTATTGTCCTGTTTGCCCAGTTTACAGCTGACTTTGTGTTACTAGTTTTTTGCATACTGAGCAGACAACTGAAATCTGATCAATGATCAGAACTCATTCCAGAACATATTCTTAAACGGGTTTTAACACTAGGTGGATGTGTCCATATTTGATAATAACACCCAGGATGGATGAGAATATCAGGTCTGAACAGCCTTTTAATCAAGAACTCATCTTAACTACAAACAACAAAATTAATCCATATGTGACATGTTTCCTTTCTTCCTACTCTTAGCTTTTGTCATCAATTGTGCCAAGTAGCCAGACAATTTGATGATTGCACAAGTGCTTTGTTTGCTTACACGAGAAATCATTATAAAGATTTTTGTCTTTACAGTCATAAGCAATTGCAAAGAGAATAATAAAGATGATTTTGTTAAGTGTGTTGAGCTGAATTAGATGGAAGACAAATGCAGAAAACCTGATGAAAAGTAAAACTGAATTGAAAACGTTTGAGTGAGAATGATATCACTTATAGTCTACTTTGACTGGAAGAGAACTGAAAATTTTAAACAATGGCAAGAAAATAAATGAAAACTATGAATTACTGGAAGATTTAACAAAAGCCCTAAAAGAATATTTTGAACCTGGAAAGACCAGAGGAGCTTTTGGTTTATAAACAACTTCTCAATTAACCAATTATTCAATCAGTCATGTCTTGAAAAACACAGTTCACTTGTTGGGATGTCCCCTGCAGATCTCAAATGACTTGATTGGTGGTTGGGATCTCAATCAACCAATTAAGGCACTTTTTTGATTTATTACCCGAGTCACAGAATGTACCTTTGCTCCCAGGTTGTGATGCTTTGTCAGCTGCATCTTGGTATAATTCTGTCAAATAGCTCTGGTAGGATTGTGCCAGACTCTCTGCTGTCTAATTGTAATTGTAATTGTAATATGGAAAACTAAATGTTCACAATTTTACTTAGAATTTAGTAGACGTAGTTACAGAGCTTCATTCAAAAGCAGAGATCAGTAACTAAACTAAACTTACTTCGTCTAATTTCAGGCAAAACTCAAAAATATGACATGTAAATATGTGAAAAGTTTTAACAATTATAAAACATTAGAACCAGCCTAAAGTTTTCGATTTTTTTTCAGTCCAGACACCAATTTGAGCTTTTGTTGTCATTTATGCCTGCAGTTTTCCCTAACTCTGCCTAATTTACCCATATCTCTCCACTTGCTTAGTTAGATATGCATAAAGAATGCAAATTAGCCACTTAGTAACCACATCAATTACCCACCTGGCTTCTTATCAGCCCCACTGTGTTGTTTGCAAAACACTCGTTACGGTCCTGTAGTGATGAAGGCGGACAGTCGTCGGTGAAATCTGTTTTATGGTTCGCTTTGGAGCCAATTAGCACTCGATGCCCGCTGTCCTCCGAGACCCATAAAACAGAGCAGGAGGCCAAAGCTTAAAACAATAATGTACCATCAGGCCACACCTATATAATATGTCTAAGTATATTATTATTGTTGGTTCTACTGGACTTCATCACAAAGTCAACAAACATTTAACAGTTTAATAGTATCTATAGGTGCACAGGAAAAAGCAATAAAAAACAAAGACAAAAGCAGAGGTAATTGTAAAACATAAACCATATTTCAAATATATGTTTTAGAGATTTTTCATCTGCTCACTTTCTTCCCTTGTGCTCCCATTTCTTGATATGGTGACGTTGGCGGAAGGCTTTTTACGACCCTTCTCTATTTCTAGAAGGAAGATTGTCCAGGTCTCATCCGGTTGAGCACTGGGTATAGGTCCCGTATCTCCGGATAGCAGAGTAGAGAGACGGGAAGACTTAGCTAAGGGAGGAGGAAGGGAAGTAGATGGAGGTGAAACCGATCTGTCTCTTATTTTGTCCTTTGTCTTTGTCAGATAACCCAGGAAACATCTCAGACTCATCTGCAGCTTTTAGAAGCTTGATTTAGATCCACTCTGCTCCACAAGCTTGCTCATTGAAACAAAAGATTTATGGTGGTATTGTTAGACAGGAACTTTGTGTGCAAAGTATGTGAATAAAACTAAGAAGGAGCCATGTGCTAATCATACAATCTGCTCGGAAGAGTGTTTCTTTGAGTGAAACAAAGCTCTGAAGAAACTGCAAGAGTAGGTGAAAAATATTTGTTATTTAATTTAATTTTTTGGACAGCATACTCTTTCTTATCAGTGGTTTTGCTTGCATATTAATTGCTTCTCATTATTAGCCCTATCTTATTTACTAAATCCACCCTTCTGTGACTGCTCTGAACCAGAAACTGCAATTCACAGAATCAGAGAAGATGATGCTCTGATCGGATCAAGTACATACATAGGTATTATCAGTAATTTTAAAAAAAATATTTTGTTTTTTTTTGGGATATGTCAAGTGGGAGGTTCTGTATTGTTTTATGTCACAGGTGGCTGAGTGCATATCAGCGACTGTAACTGCGTGGCAAAATTTTTATATAGATGGGGCTTTTTAAAAAAACAACAACAAAAAATCAAAGCAAAACAAAAATACCTAAAGAATCACTATGGCCAGTGATTGATATCATATGACACACTACTAAGTTGTAACCAAATCTGCTCTGCACTGACAATATTTTATTCTGAAAATTTAAATACATATATAACGATCTGTTCTTTCTAGCTCGTAATGGCTCGATAATGAAAACTGTTTAAAGTATTTTTCTCAGCTTTTCTTTATTTAAAAAAAGTAGACAATGTTGACCACCTTTTGTATACTTCCTCTTTTTTATCCCACAGCTTCATTAGTTATATCTGTACTTTGGAAGTCACTCTCACTGAGCTTACTTTTTCCCCCACTTATGCTTAAATTAAAACGCAGCTTCAAAGAACAGGCCATATGTGTTTCTTCCACGCTTTGGAATATGTAATATATTTAGTTTGGTGGTAATCACTCATGCACTGGGACAGCAGAAGCAAAAGTACTGAGTAAGAGAACAGACGAGGAGAGTCGCTGATGTTTTAAAACATGTATGGATGATTAATTACCTGGAGGTGCTGAAGGAAAATACTAGTTTTAAAGAACACAGAGAAAGACTGCCACAAAACGGGTATGTTTGTTCCTCTCCTCTGGAATAGCTGAAATTTGATTAAAAGAGGGACTAGACCCTCCTTCTGCCTTGTAAGCAGAATATTTTCAGTAAAACACAAAAGTATTCTTTCCTCCTTCAGTATGTAAGTGTCAGTTTGCACAGGGTCATTTGCCAAAGGACAAGAAAGGAAGTCATTACTGCCCCTCCCTTTACCTATAACCTCTAACAAATGCATATTATATTGAGCAAGGTGCAGTCAATCAATTGTGACCATACGATTACAATCTTTCAACAAGACTGTCAGGGTTAGCAGATCCCCAAGCTGGAGCATGTAATGATGAGTTCAAACACTTTAAACAGAACTTTCATGTTGCCTGTGTGGATGAGAGAGAGAGTGGATGTGTGTGTGTGTAAGAAATTGAGGGGTGTGGAGTATTAGGCTCAAGAAGTATCGGAGTCACTTTCAGATCAACAGAAAAACTTCAGCTTTCTCTATTTCGAAAAATTGTTCTGATTCATTTGGTTTGGCACTGTCCCATTCCATGCCATGCCATGCCTTATCATGCCATACCATAGTTGCTGAACTTTTCTGTTTTCTGCCAGCTGACTAGAATAGGTTCTAGCCTTTTCCCTCAACAGGGCCAAGTTAAAAAAGGAAGAAATACACTGATGAATAAAATAAAACAAAAAAAGTCTATTTCATGGCAAAGACTGTTAACAAACTACAATTTAGGCATTGCTTTCTTGGGTTTGTCCTTTTTATTCATGCTGTTTGTTGAACATTTGTCTGCCTCTGTAGTCTGTAATGAGTTACAAATGAAAACAATGTAATTAGTTTTAAGAAACAAAACCCAAATTTTTTAATGTATTTTAGGTGTTAAAAAAACTAAACATACAACCAAAAGATATATGTGGCTGTATATGCTATGATTGATCAATGCTACTCCTGGTCACAATTGCACCTGCAGCTACTATTTCAATAATTTAAAAACACTTTCAGTTTGCAAGGTTTAAAGTTTCAGAAGCTTTGTTGTTGGTCCCATGTCATCTCATCTTGTGTGCAAGTGTGTGCTGTAGCAATGGCTATTTTGAAGCAATAGAAGCAAAACTCTTCCTCTAAAATAGCATACTAAGAAGGACTTAAAAATATGTATTTCCAGGAGTTGAAGGCCAAATTGTTATTAAATAACATTGATCCATCTAAAACTGGCAAGTCCTATAGAGATTTCCATTTAGTTTTCTGTCATTAATCTACAAGAACAAATCATACACTTTGCTTTAGACTTTATTTTGAAATCAAGCCCCAGATCTTTTTTTTTTTTTTTTTTTTGCAGTCACCCAAACTGCACAGGATAGTGATGCTGAATAAATAAATGGGGTAAAAGGGTGGAGGTAGCCTTCAGGAAATGGTTTCTTAGGGGGTCTGAGTGCTTCCAAGTTGACATCTCAGTGATGGATCAGCATTTCTTGGATGTCTGAATGGTGATCTAAGAGCGTGGCTACCATTTCAGATGAATTAATAGGCAGCGGGAGGGGAGAAGTTGTCCCAACTGTAACCATCTCCACATGGCTTTAACCAGTGGAGCTCTTTGAATGCTGTATTAAATCACTGTACACCACCTATGGATTAAAGAGGTGTGGGGAGACCACAGAAATGCACACAGTTCACCAAAAGAACTAAGAATGTCAATGTGCACAAACAAAGAATATATATCAAGATTGTGTCATGTTTACAATGATTTTTCAGACAATTTACTACTCTTACTTCCTGTCTTTTCTTGAAATTCTCAAACGAAGGCTTTTAAGGAGTTCACATAATAAACCTAAAGAACGAAATAAACAAGCACTTTGGATGCAATTTATTTTCTGTAACAGCATGTACTCAGGCAAGAAAATATTTTTTATGTTTCAGTTTTTAAAAGAGTTACCATGTTAATACATGGACATATTCTCAATGAAATAATTGTGTACATTACCCACAGTAAAAACCTGAATGAGTTAGATAAAAAAAATGTATTCATACTTAGTATACTTGTTGGGAATATTGCTACAAGCAACACTAATACTGTGTGCGTTGTGATGTACAAGCACAGAAACTGTCTATGCATGCTATAGACTTTGTCTGCCTACAGTGTAATCAGAAGGTGTTTTTAGAAGACTTTATGAGGTTCTGTATTTGCATACATATTTACTGTTGCAGACAGAGCAAGATGCTCCAGCATAAGAATCAGGAAATACAAACTCCACATATCGCCCATCTAACAAGTTAATCCACATTTTATTATGGCTGCTGAGACGGCGAGAGGTAGATTAAAAACAACATGTTTTTGAGCAAGTTCGTGAAGCATCCGTATCGAAGGGGAGATTAGTTTGCCATAGAGATTAAGTGTGAACTCACCACATTATAATTTGTAGATTTACATTTTGCAGGACGAGTGTGACTCAGTATTTGGGATTTTCTGTTGCATGTGTTTGATTAGATTGTTCAATAGCATGTAGCTGACTTTGCCAGGTAAATCTTATCCTTTCTGAGGTTTAAAAAGTTATCAAAGTCCATTTAGGCAAGTTGCATCAGTCTACAAGCAGTTTAAAAATGCCTTAACAAGCCGTAACAAGCAGTTATTTCCGCTTTTAAAAATCAGTTTCTGTCAGAAAGGTCTTTTCATCTTTCGGTGTCAGTAAGTATGCCTTAACTGATGGTGATGGCAGTAAATAAGTCCCAAATCCTCAGGCATGTAAATCATATGAGAATTTTATGAGAAATGATATTCAAGATTCAAGTACACTTTTGTAACTGATGATAAATTAACAACATTGTATAGTTTAGATGAATCTGACGTGTGTGTACCCACCTCAGACACACTGCTGGAAACTGCCCTTGCTTTTGATGCTTTTACAAGGTTAAGCAAATTATTACCTTTTTCTTTTTCTCTTGTAAAACAGTAAAAGGACTACTAAATTCATATCCACTACTTTACACATTATTTGTTTACCTTAAATTGCAAAGAACAGATTAAAATACTTTATATAAGGAGTTTGAAAACTCTATGTAATTCCTCAGTAGGAGATTGAGTTGAGTTAAAAGTCTTTGTGTTGTCATTTAGATTATAAACTGACAATTGAGCCCTCTGGCGGCTGCTGTTAGGCTTTAAGCACTATTTGCTATTTAAACAGTGTAGCTCCACTGCAATAACAATTCAAACACTTTCATTGCTATTGCTGCTTCCCTAGGAGCCCAGCCAACATAATAACAACCTTGACCCGGCCAGCACATGGACAAACCATTCTGCCTGTGTGAACATGATGTTGTCTACACACTTTATTCCTAAACAGAAAGAAACAATATGCACAATGGCTTTGAGGAAATGTTAAACTGCAATGATTTTGCCCATTAGGAGATGAAGATATTAAATTTTCCATAGTTAGAAAATGTCCGGATGGTTTCCCCTCAAGCCTGTGCAGGCCAAAAAACACACAGTCGCACACACACACACACACACTGGAACTCACACATTTCCAAACCGCTCTCTCCCAAGCCAACCCTAAACAAACCTGCTCTAACACCTCTCAGGGGGACTTGTTGGTTGGCAGCCTAAGGACCACACACAGTTACACACATGCACACACAAGCAATTCCACACACTCTAATTTAATATCCATAACAACATAACCTTGAAGGATAAAATGCAGGACTCATTTAAATGCTAATTTGTTTGTTAACATAACATCAAAATTCCATGCGGGATGGGTTACAGAACTAGGCTGTCACTTGATATGTATATTTTATTCCACTTTGTTATTTTTATTGGAACTTTGATTATGATAATACGAAACACTAAATAAAACATTAATGTAAACAGGAAGGACTTGAGTAGCATTTTTATGTATTCAATGCTTATTACAAGGAGGGGAATAAAGATGCCACAAAAGAAGGAAAAAGATAAAGGAATGGAAGAGTTTTTGAATATGTCAATAGCAGGAATTATAGGCCAAACCATATTTATTTGTCTGACACCTTCTGTTAACACACTTTAATATCATCTATAAACAAGAATACAGCTCAGTCAAAATTTTTGTAATCTAAATTAATAAATATATGGAGCACATTTTTGATGATTGCAATATGGTGTCTATATATTAAGTATAAGATTTACACAAGTTTTACAGAGGTTTTTTTTTCAGACTCAGTTTTACCACTTCCTTAAAACCTAATTTATTTAGCAAAGGCAAATATCAGGTAAAGATATTATCTGTTGACCTATGTCCAGAGACAATAGAAACTGGCTCTGGTCTCTGGGAACCCTGCTGAAAAAATAAAAATGTATATATTTGTAATGCAGTGATGTTGTAAGCACTTTTTTATTGGGCTGCCTATGCAATTTTTACTTTACCCTCTGCTTAATGTCTGTTATGATGACTAACTACGAAACAGTTGTTACCAACTGATTTCAAATTTCTGATTAATCAAATCTCTGCAGAGAGGACAAGAAAAGATGTTAAATGGAATACTGACAAGCTTCAAGTTTGTATACTGTGGGTCCTGCCTGTGTTACATCAATACATGTGACTCTAAAGTTTTCCTATTTAGTTTTTTACAGTACACAGGCTACTTTGCTGCTCTGCTGCAATACTGAGCTTTAGTTTTAGCTCATTCCTTTCCTCTGCAGCAGTCTTACTTTCTTCGATTAGTGTATGCATTTGGCAACAATAAATTTTGTGTTGAGTATAATCAAAGCATTACTCAAAACATTTTCATTTACTTTAGTTAATTTTAATTCAGTACAATGACTAAAGACAACATGATTAGGTTCAACATTTCACTTCTAACAAAAAAATTTAAAAAGCTCTTACTGGTATGACGGTTTTATTTGTATACATAAAGCACAAACAGGCTTGTGCTTTAATGCAGTGCTTGCCAGGCCACAATCATGTTTTTCCCCAGTACATTCCACAGTACTGCCTCAGACTAAAGTTTGGAAACTAAGTGACATGCTTTGAATTAATAGGTCCCACTCAGTGTTTTCTTCATGTTGCTGTCCTAAAAATCAATAATGTCTATGAATTTGGGTTTATGTGATTTGAATTTTATAATAATGGCAAAGGCCAAAACTGGTATTCGAGTTTAGAATGTGATGGCAATGAACATTGCTTTCACTCTGTATGGGTGGTGTCCACTGGGACAAAATTGTTGTCAATAAAATGGCGTGTGAGGAACAAAACTGTAATGAAAAGAAAGAAAGAAGAAAAAAAAAAAACGTAGGGAGTTTTTTTTTTTTACAAAATTGCTCTTCTTCTTTATTGTCTCAAAATTAAGACAGTGTATCACAGCCTCTCATGATTGTGGTTCTATTGTGAGTTATAGGCTGAGTGATGAACTGGTACCAGAAGTGATCAATTGGGCTATTGTCTGTGAGCGCATGTCAGAAAGAGCTTATCCAACGTATATTTTACTCTTTCTCTCTACCTTTCTGTGTCTCTAAGATGTTCTGGTGACTCAAAATCCTCTAGTGCATTTTCAGAATAGAGAAAATCCTTTTTGAAGGCAGTATAAACAAGACTCCTGCCTCCAGCAGCAACAATACCTCTGTTGTAAGTGGAGAATGTCAATTGGATGAACATTTTAGTGGATGAATGGTTGTCATGCATGAGGGTTTGATCTGCCCCAGCTCCTTATTACGAGTCTCAGCTATTAGAAACCGGATCTGTTTATTTGGCTCAGTCACCCCTAAGGGCATCGAGCTGGTGGGGGAATATGTAAATAAGTGTTCTGGTATATGCACATTTTGTGATTATTGTATCACAGAGTAAAGCTCATCAAACACTCATAACTTCTGAGAGTGTTTAACTAGTGCACCCAGCCAAGGAGGAAAAAGAGGTTTGGTTTGCTCTGTCTGTTGCTGGAGGTGGATGGGGAAAAATTGTAGCCTCATGTTTCTGGACTTGTGGTTTTTATTTGAGTTGTTTGGATGTTTTAGTGGGAAAATGTGCATGTTTAAGCATGCGTGGATGTTAGTATATATGTAAACATGTATACATGTGTGTGGTCTAAGTAAAAAATATTGGCTTGCCCTTTTGCTCCTGTGCCTGTATGAGTTTCATACCACACACATCTGACGTACTTCAGAAACTAAAGGTTTCTTTTTTTTTTTTGTTGCTATTTTTATATCAGACTGAATTAGCCCACTTTATGAACATGCACAGGCTGAGGGAGTGTGCTCTGTCTCTGATGATCTATAGAGTTTGTGGTTTGGACGAGCCTCCTCTTCATGTAGACCCCACTGCAGCTCAACTTACAATATGTCAGCGTCGACTGGAATACACTGAACCATATGTCAGCTTTTGTGTTACTTAGAGCCAGGCGAAGGCTTTTTCTTGTCACAGTTGCACAACTTCCCCATTAGACATTAAGAGTTTTTATTGTGTCACACCAGACACAAATTATTGTACAGAGGATATTTGCACTGATTTCTCCTTGTTGCCCTATACTGAAGATGAGGTGTTGAAGGTGCTGGCATGTTGGACAGTCAATCATGTGACCACCTGAGAGGACAATGATGCAGCAGTTTTCTTTTCCCTGTTTGTGTAGTCATCTTTACATGCATGCACTCTGTTACAGTGACAGTTTGAACTTCAGTATTATTTTTTTGTAATATTCTAAGCAATTGCTGCTAGATGTTTTTTGCTTATTTAAACACAAGACAGCTTTCAATCCACAAATGTATGTAACTAACAGATTAAATTACAACATTAGTCAGAGCATTAGGCAATGGGAACTTTGCTTGACAGTTGAACGAAAGTTAAAATGTATATCTTTACCTATCTGGTAAATATTTGAGCATGAATATATCATAAAATGTAGCAATGAATTAATTTATAGATGTACTAAAAGTATGTTTTTAAACTTCACCCGTTTGCTTGTTTCATAAATTAATGTAACATAAAGAAATAGCTTGTTTCTTCAAAGAATAACTTGACTTATCAGAATGAATTCATTGTTTAAACTGAAATGTTTGAGGTCTTATTTAGAAAAGGTTATATTTTTCATATATATATGAAACATAGATGGTTGATTAGATATAAAACTGATCCAACATGTTTATGTAACATGGTGCATGTCTGAAATTAGCTTCCAGTAATCTGTGTCATTACTGCATTAATTAAATATGGTCTACCTATTCAGACGATAGCATGGTCAGATTTTTAAGAGTGGTTGCTAATGTGAATATGCTTGAGTGGTATGGGCAAAGATCAAAGCTTAGAGTGAAAATTGACCTAAAATGTATCTTGCCAAAATTTACAAGTTTTTCAAATCTGACTGTACAGTCACGCCCAACATTAATGCAGTTATACCTCACCAGACCTGCATTTACATGCATATTTGCGTTAAGCACACACTTGCATGTGTTTTCAATTAGGTAGACAGGCAGGAGTATAATGGTAAGTGGCAGGAATGGGGCTGGGTTCCACATAGATCCAACTGCTCTGTGGTGGGCAGTGGGTTTAGAAGTGGGTTTAGCAGAATGTATTTACACTTGGGTTGGCCAGAGAGAGAAAAAGTGTGTTTGAGATTGGGTTGTTTTCACAGAAGTGCTGGAGGAAGAAGAGGGACCCACCCAGAGTCATGAACAGAGGGCTGATTGTGCAGCAGACAGAGTGGGTTGGAGGGCCTGAATTGGGTTTAGTGAGAAAGAAAGGCGTTATGTTTTTGCTTTAAACCGCAAAATGACAGGTGGCAGAGAGACTGCTGTCACATTATAGCCCACCCTACCTTTCAAAACAAACCTATCAAAGATAAAATCATCGTTAAATAAACACAGCTGTTATATCATTTTTTTATTTTCATAAGTATGTATGTTAGACACAATATTGCATGAGTATAATCTAACAACCTAAATGTTTACTTCAGGTTTCGTGATCTAAATTGCCATCTTCTGTCAGCTTTGCTCAAAATCACATCTCTCCCACCTTCCCTCTTAGGCTCGAAGTGTAATTTCCCAGCTTTAAATCCAGAAGAGCTACCGGGGGACACATTGGGTGGATTACAAGGTTAAGACTTCATTTTGTCCCTGAGCTGTGGAAAAAACAAAAGGCAACAAACTTGAGAGTGACCTGTGCTGGTTTGTGATTCCGGGGAGAGCCCGGAGCAGCCCCTCAGGCTCTGAGGTGTCTGAACCACCTCCACTCACTTCTCTTACTGCCTCAAACTGTTATTGAGCTGGGGGCCTTTAGGGTCTGACTGAAATATTGTTTAATGTTCTTGAGCAGCGAAATGCAAGATACAGTACAGCTGCAGAGGGCTGAAGCCACAGCTTTGATTATACAAAGTAGCGGATGCAGTTCAGACGGTGTGTATTTGAACCATATGTAGACCACTAAGCAAAACTGACCACTAGTCACTGATCAACAGTTATTTACCTTTCAAACCTTTCTAAATTCAAATAAACTCTTTTCCTCTGCATCAATAACAAAAGTACATTTTCTGTCATTTAGGACTTACCAGACTTTTAATTTGTGTCTCAGTGTGGTATGTAATCTTAGATTTGCTTTCTGTGAAAATAAAAATATGGTCAGAACGTTGATCAAAGAAACACTTGGCGTGCAGTATCTGCTAAGGTGATCTGTGCAAAAAAAAATGTTACTTGACTATGTGGTTTTACAGTGCAATCTAATAAAATCAAAGAAAATTCTGAACAGGAAAGACTTAAAAAAATAAATGTTTTACTACTTTAATTTTGAATCCTTACAAGTTTTTGAAATGACTGTTTTAATATGTAATAAGAATAATATTGCACTTATTAAAACCATTATTACACAAAATAAAAGTCTATGATGAAGAAAACTTAAAAAAATTAAATTTTTAAGGAGAAGATGTAAAGCTTTTGTCATGTAAAATGTTTGTGTTCATGAACATAATAATTTTTGTGACATACCTTTTTGAGATTTGCTACAAGACCAGATTTTATTTTATTATAGCTGCAGAACTTCCTTAGAATTGTAATACATTACTTTTTTTTTTTTTACATACAGAATTATAGTTTACTTATGTAATGGTCCTGTTGACAACACTAAACAAACTGCTTAACTGTGTCCCTCCTAAGTGTTTATCTCATCGGGTGTAATAAAATCTAGCCTGCCACAGCCCTATTTGCTTAAACAGTTTAGCGCTACTTTCATCATTGCTGTAACTGGCATATTGTAGGACTTATCACAGAAGACAAATGAACCAAATGATATCTAAGGAATCTTGGATCATAAATGAGATTCAAAATGATTTTCACCCTTTAACGGTGTTCTGTGTAGACTTAAAGAGAAAACTGTTTTTGACAGCAGGACATTACGCACCAATTCCCCTGGCCTCTCCCTATCCTTCCCCTGCATTCATGAATACACCCTCGGCCTGCTTCTTCTAATTACCGAGCATGAGCATGGCTGTTTCCACTCTCCTCTCGCACATAATAGAAACTGCATTTTAATATCCAGGCATCATAAAGTGTCATGCTGACTTAACAGACATGAAGAGCAGAAGGAGCAATAACAAAAAAAAAAAAAAAAAAAAAAGGATGGGGGGTTGTAGAGCTAGGCCGGGGGAGGGGGAGCAGCAGGGGTTCAGAGTTAGGAATGCTCCGTGCCCCAGGTACATCCCGAATTTACCTTTTTGTCCATTAGGACTGTTTTTCTTTGATATTTTGTTCAACCTTGTTTTTCCTTTTTTCCCTTGTTTTTTAACTTCTTTCTTTCTTTTTAAATTTAGAAAAAAACAGATGGAAATGGTTATAATATTAAGTTTGCTTGATCAAAAAAAAAAAAGTAAGGGGAAACAATTTTTTCTTTTGTGGGGTATTTGTTAATTTCAGAGACTTTGTCTTCGTCAGAGAACCAAATAAATTATTAACAATAATTAAAGTTCTTTCATGTGCAGTTCTAATTTTATTATTTTAAAATTTGAACAGCTCTCAAAGCTAGAAAACAGCCAGTTGACTTTATAGTCAGCTTAGCTTTTATGGCTTGTCATTATTCAGACATCTGAAGCATTTCAACAGGACCATTAGTCAACCTGTAGCCAGCACCACCCACCAGGGCAACAGAGATGAATGACCTGCCAGTTCCTGCAGCATTTTTCACCACCCTTAGGAAAGACAGTAAAGGCTTTCAGGAGTATTAAAATTGCATTCCATGTTAACACCTTGTTTCTACAAAAAATGACATAAAGTCACAATTCAAAGAATACCAGCCTGTTTCCTGCTCTGACTTCAACATGCATTTTGTCTTAATCTGTCAATTTCAGGTGCTCAAGTTTTAAACACCATAAGTGGGTTACTGTGAAAACTAATAACATTTTACCTGAAAAAAAATGTATTTCTGTAATGTAAAATATTTTTACTTATCCTGCTAAGTCCAGCTTTCTGGCTGTTCAATAGTTTTGCTTTTTTAATTTACTGAGGAGTGTTTGATAAATTGGATGTATTTATCCACTGCTTCACGGCTTCCATGTGAATATGACTCATTTTAAGACATTACGTATTCATGGCTTGGGATAGGCTGTATACATGAAGTCATAATTAATGTGTCACAGTAGGAGGTGTGGGTAGATAGTTGGAGGGCATTATGAAGCATAATATGATTTACCAAAAAACTGAACAGCAGTCCTTTTCTCCCAGTAGAGACCCCATCAATGCTTTAAAGCAAAACAATATCCTCCAAATCTCTAGAATCAGAAATGTAAATAATTATATTATTTGTGCATGTGTCAGAAATTATTTATCCCTACCTTGAGTATATGTAGTTGCTTTAATAAGATCTACAACTTAAAATTTAGAACCCTGTTATCTATTCAGTAATTTTTATTTTTAATCAGAACTAACCACTATGAACATTTCATGCAAAAGAAAATGACTTAAATCTGTTCTTGACAGGATTCTTGAGCAGGCACAGAAAAGTGAGAGTGACAAATAAGGAAGTTGATCGAGTTATAAACTGAAGCTTATTCTGAAAAGAGGCATCATTGTCAGTAAAAAAGAAAGTTAGAAAAGATTTAAACCTGGCTTTATCTTTGATGTAACCTTGGTGCTATCCTGTGTGAATTTTCTTCATCCCTGGTTTATCCAACTTGTGCGTGCTTGCATACCTCCTCTCTTAATTCAGTGCTTTCTATTTCCATCTCTGTCTGACGCTGCTGTGGGCCAAGGTCCTGAGTAATAACCAACCTTAATCACATGCTGTTTGTTAGTGTATGTGGCTCTGACCATTTCCAGGTGCATGACCTGATTTTCCTGCCGGGTAGGTGGTCCTACAGACACACAGGACCGTTTATCACCGAGCAATGGTTCATTAGAGGCAAGACTTGTTTAGAAGTGTATATATATGTATGTGCTTTTACGAGAGGAATTTCTTTTCTAACACAATATGACAGACAAAATTGTGGCAGTACTTTTTTAAAATCGTTTTTTTCAGTCACTGCTATACTTTTTTCCCCCCACCTTGTGTAATTTGTGTAAATATGACAGCTGCTTTGTATTAGTAGATGTCAGCAGGTCCTGATCCGTAAGTTTTATAACCTTGTAGGTGGAAGCAGGTTTTCAGGCCAAGGAAAAGATGGGGAAACCAATGTTAGATTGGTTCTAATGATAAATGTAACATATTCAACACTTAAACCACAGACGGTTACCTCATTCACAGGTACTTTTAAAATCTGGAAAACAGATACAAAAAGGAACAATAATATTTGACAGTATTTAATTTGATTTGAACTTGGAGAACAAAAGTTATTATTTATTGGTTAGGATTTAGCTGAGGAATGTTCCAGAAATCCACTAAGTAAACTTGTATGTGTTTGAACCAATGACCCAGCTACTGATAAGAAGGAATTAGATTTGATCTGTAGTTTGTAGCTCCTCACAACTCTTGAGTGTATACTTACATTTTCCTTGAAATGTTTGAAAGGATTCTGGTTTTCTTTCACTTTCCTCATTTCTTTTCTTCCCACTATGTCTCAATGCCACTTCTCACCAGCATATTTTCAGTGACCATAATCCAATCAGAAACATTTAGGTTGTTTATTGTTACACAGTATTAGATTGGAGGAGAAATAATACGAAGAGAGTGAGAGTATGAATAAAGAGTCTGTCCCTCCTGTTAGCTTAAACATGATTTGTTATTGTACCGTGTTATATAATCATATCTGTCTCCAAGTGAAATTTCTCCTCTGCAACCAGACATCAGTTCTACTGTAAATCAGCTCAGGTACAGATGGTGATTATTTGACAGAGATTTAGAGGTTTGAAACAGAGACCACACTTCATGTGAACTTTAGTCTCTTAACTAATAAAATATGTTGCTTTGGGTGTGCTAAAAAGATTTTTTGGTAGTCCAGGTTCTGTATTGCAAGAAGTACAAAATGCCTTTTCCTTGTTTGAATCTTCCAAGAATGTATTTCCTTTGAAAACTTAAAGCTTGTTTTGTGGTTTGTTTTTCCTGTTTGGTTTTAAAACTGAACTTGCAGAAATGGTCCCAGAAAGGAGTGAATAAAAAGAAAGAGAACATGTGCGCATATGTCTGTTTTATTTTTCATTTTTGTAGATTTCAGTCTTTGTATTATTGTAAGGAATTTCCAGACACTTACCCTGTTAGGTGTTTAACATTTCCAGCTTTTCTGAAGTTAGTGTGAAATATTCACATGTAGGAAAAAATAAAAAAAATCTTAAACCATTGAGATCAAAATCATAATTCAGAAGATTTCAGTGTCTTCTTTCTTTTAAATGCAAAATAGCTTGTTATTTTCTGTATACTTTGCATCTTGACAAACCTAAAAGGCTTGCTGCACCCTTTTAGGTTTAATGTTTAAAGATGTTTGTGGTGTTTATGATGTGTAAAATACACTTTTGGAAAATGTCCAGTTTACCAAGGCAGAACACAAGTTTTAATTGAATTCCAACATATTTTAGAAGTTTTTCAAGATTAAGTAAAAAAGTGTAACACGAAAGCCAGATTCTGTGTTAAGTGTGTGTGTTGTGTTGGTCTAAGTTATATGCAAACACAAATGGACTCTGTTGTTGCCTAGGTCAAACACAATCACAGTGATTTGAAACACAATTTTTGCTGTAAAAAATGTTAAGTTCCTCGATGTTGTGAGAATTATCTACACGCTTGTTTTAAGAAGCATTTCTAAAAGAAATATTTTCATCCTACTATTTCATTTTCTTTCTTTTTTTTACATTAGGTAACATTTAATGTAAATGTTGCTGGCAGAATTAATCAGGTCCTGCAGAAGATCAGCAAGTTTTGTATTCTTCACATGCTATTCCTCTATATGGCAGCACAGAACTCGCATATTCTGATTTATAATACAGGAAAGAGTGCTTGAGATTGTGGCAGTCGCAGATAATGTCCTCACCTGACAGTTTTTAATGTTTTGACAGAAATGTTTAATCACTAGTTCACTTTCTGACAAATGAAGATTCAGACATTGAGCATAATTTTCAACAACCACTTAACTCATGATTTTACTAGTTAAGCAAATATGCAAAATACCCATTATACATGAGAGATGTATGCTACTTTGCAACATTCTCAAGGCCAACACAGTTATGCCAAGAAAAGGCATCCTTGACATTATGAGAACTCGTTACACCACCTCTATTTTTAGTTCAGAAAACAAAATCTGGCTTTATTAGTTAGGGTATTTATCATATTTTTACTTTACATGAGTTAGCCTAAAAGTGTTTCCAAGCAAAAGGAGCTGCAAATTGCCCCCAGTCTTATTTGCCTCAGTGGGCCTGTGGAGGAGGTAGTGTTGTGGTCAGCACTCCTCAAACTCTTTGAATTGCAAATCATCTCTGTAACTCAAAAGTAATGCAGCAGGGAACGCCACCTCCTGTCATTTTTCTGCATTTGGGTGCATGGGGCACCAGTGCTGAGGAAGTGTAGTTATTGTTTCTGTCTCTGGTGTGACTATTCCATATTGGACGGATGACTAGGGCCTGCTTTCTCAACCTCTACCTCACTAATGTGCTAGAAAGCTCCCTTGGTTGTAATAATACCTGGATGCAACCATTACGGCGTTGTGTTGTTCAACATCTTCTTGATTAAAAGAAAAAGAACCACACAATCAATACTGTGAGTAAAACTTTGCAAAATTTGATTTGATTGGCATTCAAGTAAGGCAGAGTTATGATACACACAAATGCACCCCTCTCTTCACACACACACACACACACACACACACACACACACACACACACACACACACACACACACACACACACACCAACACATACACTATTTGCAATACTGTTTTGTTACCTCTTTAATGTGACTTGTGACCTGTGACAAATATGACTTGAAAGTACAGCAATGACTAATGGAGAGTTTTAATTCTGAACTCCCTGTCAGTCATCAAAGCTGAAGAACCCTTTTAGATGACCTGTGAGATGTCTTCAAAAAACACAAAATAGGTCTTACAGCCTTGTGTGCAATTTCCTAAAGGTTTACTTAATGTTATTTAGTTTTCTATTGAGTCCAGAGTAACTCCTGTCCGTCCGTCCGTCATTGTGTGAGATGTGGGGTACACCTTGGACAAGTCTATCACAGGGCCACATAATAATAACTTTAATAATAACTTTATTGTCATTCAAATTAGACAGTTCACCATCCAAATCCAAAGTTCAAAGCTTAACACTGGATTTGGCATGAGCATAAAAAACAAGACATGAGTAAATTTTGTGATGGTGTAATCTGCATGTGTATCTAGGCTGAATAATAACAGTTTAGAAATAGTGTCAGAGAGCACTTGCACTGATATGTCAATCAGCTGTGCTATTAGTGTCTTCTTATGATTAGCCTTGAACAAAGAGCTATTGTCTGGAATTCTAGTACTTGATAGAAAAGCAAGCAAGCCAGGTGAAAATCATTTCACAATTGACAATTACCAAATCAAATTGCACGGATTCTGATGAGTTGTAAAACATGCTGTTGTAAAAAAATGGATTGTCCAATTGATTAATCCATTGATCTCTGGCTGAATCTTTACATACAGCGTTACCTTTAAAATGTTATGCAAAAACGTTGATTTGGTAGTCAAATTCTACTTTACACACAGTAAAATTTGTCTTAATGAAGCTTAAATGTCATTTTTAGTTTAATTTAAAATTAGTAAAATTACCAGACACATTGTGAAAACCGAGAATACTCAACTTCCACTTTTAGTTCATTGGTTTGCCTAATGCTAGTAACAAAGAACAGAATCTGTTCTGGTATATCTTAATTAGTGACGCTGGTGATTAGGTTGTTGGCAGACAGGCGGAGGGACTGCTGGAAACCATATAAGGTCAGCACAGGGTCCCTCTTTCTTTGCCAGGCTGATTAATTCACAATGTTTTTCCTCTCATTGCCTGCAGCCCATTATGACTTTAACACAAAGCGTTGTCTCACCATTTCAGGGTTTTCCCTCTTCACTCACCTTGTTTATTTGCCAATTGAAACAACCAGCAATAAGACGAGAACACACATTTATGTCGGGACATGGTAAAATAAAAAAAAGTCTCTGCATTTGTCTTTAGAATATAGTCTAATCCATCTATAATTACATACTGAAGCTGTGATAGGATGGTTTGACCGCTTGAAAAAGTAATCCCATGTACATAAACATGAGCACATTTGATCTATGGGTTTGGACTAAGACTTGTGAATAATTACCTGGGGCAAGGAGTATTTGATATAACCATAATACCTACAAAGCAATGTCTACAAAGTTGAAATTGAAGGCCCAGGCAATATAAAATTACCTTCAAAGGCAAGTGTAAAATTGAGCTTTTCATCCATGTAGACAGGAAACTGAGAAAGACCAAAATAGATACCAGAGTTAATTGACTACTTCAGTAACAGTTGTTAGATTTTTATTTCATTTTATTTTCACCTTTGTCAACATATACATATAGTTGTTCTTTCTATTAAATGAAATGTTCATAAAATAAATGTTCATAAATTGTAAATGGACTGTACTTATATAGCTTCTTTCTAGACAACCAGTCCATTCAAAGTGCTTTACAACACAATCTGTGGTCCCATTTACCCATCCACACGTACATTCATACAGTACTCTACCATATCTCCATAAAGCTAATCTAAAAAAATCATTCTTTGAGTCTAATCAGTGCTTTAGATCGCAATCATACAACAATGGGGCACACATCGGAGATGATTAGGGATTCAGTGTTTTGCCCAAGGGCACTTCGACATGTGGCATACTGGCAGAATTGAACCCTCAACTATCTCATTGGAGAACTTCTCTAACCAGTGAGCCACAGCCGCCGCCCCCACTACTGGGCAGAAACATGGCTGTAATGGGTTTATAGATCAGCTTTTGTGTTCTCACAATAGCAAATCAATGTCTTTTCCTTATTGTTTTTATCTAATAGTAGTATATATTTTAAAAGTTGTTTAAGATTTTGTAAATTGCAATTCTTTTTTAAAACGTTTCACAAATTGGCAGTACTTTTCAAATCATTACTATGACAGTATTAAAGGTAATGCAATTATCAATGGCTAAGCGTGCCTATCAAACTGGACTCTCTCAACACTACAGCAGCCCACATACACCCACATATTTGCACTCATAAAAAAGATATGTTGCAGTTCAGTAGGTGGTCTTTTTATGCTCTAAAGCAACATTTTTAAAATGATAATGTTGTAAACTGAAGGCTCAACCACACAACCTTGTCATTTCTAGACAAAGATTTCTATCCAACATATCATGTGGAGTATAACAATGTAAACAAATTGGTCATTTATGGCAGATAAACAAGGTAGTGTTGTCAAAAAAAGCAATTCTTATACTTTATCATATGCCTGATGAAACCATGGTTTTGGTGGAACTCAGTGTTAAAAGTACATTTCTGCTGACTATTGAAATTTCAGTTTAAGTCAGACTTTTTCACAGTTCCATTTTGTTTTAGACAAGGGAAAAATAACAAGTGTTTATACGTTTTAACTTTGCCAAAGCTGTATTTTTTATCTTTACAAAGTCAGTGTATTACATTTAAATGTCTTTGCTGGATTGTATAATGAGACCTGCATAATTGTTTGAGATTTAAAAGCTTACTTCGCACTGCAGACACATTGTAAGATAACATTATTAGGGCTGCCATTAGACGATTCTGGGAGAAAACAGGTAGTGTGTGAAGTTGCAAAAATATGCACTTTTGCAAACTTAAAAGGAATGGGGAGAGCTTAACAATGCCCATCCTTTATAATAAAAAAAAAACTTAAGATGGTTGTGTTCAAAATGTTTTTGGTCAGTTTTTGTTGTTTGTTTGATATTAATGAAAATGAGGAGAAAATTGTTGAATAGACAGATTTCATTAAAACTAATGGAGCGCATGCTACTGTAGATTGATGGCAGTCAGGATTAATTTTGATGCTGTTCCAATGCTTCCAATCTTTCTTCACGTAATCAACACATAAATGACCCTCTGTAAGTGCAGAAAACTCCCAGTTTTAGTCCATGCGTAATAAGCTCAATAAGGTTTCTCATAAATCACTCTAATTGAAAGGATTCCTCCCTGGCTGCTACTTAAAAGACACCTCACAGACACAGACAGGGTGAACAATTCCTTAGTTTCCATTTGAACTCCAAATGAACTGGTGACTAAAACCTCCTTTGGCTGACTGAAATAAAGATGACACAACAGAAAGAGATGTTATGCCCTTTCACCAAGAAAAGAGAAAAAAAATCTAATATGTAATTATTTGATTTTGGAACACCTTTTTTCAAGAGGGTTTTTGTGTGCTTTCTTCAACAACCACCAGGAGAAAGTGGTTCATCAAAGTAAGTTACTGTATTTAAATTAGCTGAACCTTTTCAGTTTTTTCCCAAGTCTATCCACAAAACATAACTATTTAAAGTTTGTGTTTTTTTATGGGGGGGCAGTTGATAACATAACTTCAACTGCATGTTAGTTTACTTTTCCATAACACTTATTGCTTATGACTTATGTTGTTAGAGCAGTGCAGCGATTTTTATTAGCAATATTTTAAGAGGGTTAAAACAAACCAAAAACTAAAAAATGAAAAGAACTGTTTTTTTTTTTTTATAAAGTAACATCCCATATGTAACTAAACAGAAAGGGTTCTGATTTCTGTTTACACTTATGCACCTTGCAGGGATTGTATATATTTAGATGCTTGGAGTTCTTGGGTCAAGTGTTGAAAGGTACTCATAACTGCAGTACCAGCACTTAGCACTAGTTCCTCAGTTCTATGTGCACCTTGGTTATACAGGGCCTTCAGTTAGCCCAGGGGTAGGCAACCCTGGTCCTCGAGAGCCACTATCCTGCATGTTTTACTTGTTTCCCTGCTCCAACACACCTGACTTGAATCAGTGTGTGATTAACAGGCTTCTGCAGAACATGAAGATGTAATTTAACCACTGAATCAGGTGCTCTCCAGGACCAGGGTTGCCTACCCCTGAGTTAGCCTATCAGACAGCAGGGGGTTTGGGTCACATAATGGTAACATGATGAAACTCCTTTGCATAAAGTCCCTGCCTTCAATCCATCTCATGCCTGTTCTTTTAAAGACCATTCTCTCACATTAGGTGGGTCGAGGTGTCTCTTATTGCTTGTACAAATGTGTCCATTTGGCTGCTCTTGATTTGATTGAGTTTTGCAGTGAAACTTGACTGAGACTGGGTGCTACCGCCACTATTTGCACTTGCAAACAACCATAGAAGTCTATGTAAATGACTGTGTAGTGTGTGATTGATGGTGGTGTAGGTTCATGCAATAGTGTTTGCACAAATCACAATGCAATTTGCTTTGGTCTTAGCAACATTTGGGCTAGTTATAAGCTTGACTTTCTTGTCAGAACTAAACTTTGTTCATCCAGATTGAGGTGATTTAAAAAGCGATCTGCAATAGGTAAGATAGAAACCTTTTATAACCTTTCCACAAAATCCCACTTAAAAAGATCTGAAATACTGTTTAAAGCTTCATAGATATGATTTTTTTAAAATTTAAATTTATCAACAAAATTGAATCTTCTTTTAAATATTTTATTTTATGTGCATTTTTTGAAAGTCTCCTGTATTGTAAAACATTTTTGTATTTCCACATGCAACATATTTGTGTTACATAGCTAAGCTTGCCCTGCTATCGTTGTTGTCAATCATCCATTATGAAATAATTTTTTTTTATCAAGTTTTCATTTGCAGATGCATAAGTGTCACTTTCTTTCCCTTAGAATTTTTACTGTGATGTTATATTGTTCAGGAAACAGTCATAAGTGACCTTTGATGCACAGAGTCACAGTATCTCCATGACCTATGTGTGCTGCTGAAGCTGCTGTGTTTACAGTGAGACACCTGTGAGGCTGTCCTCATCCTGGGAATGGCTGGAGATTTATTACCTATTGATACACACCCTCCCTGAACACACCCCCAAAGACACCAACAGTACATTGTTGACTCATGAATTGCACAGCCAGAGGCCCATGAATCATTCTCTTAAAAAGAATATTCTTCCATTTCTCCACGCACCTTTTCTGGGATTTCACATCCTCTGTCAAGTAGATAAAGTACTCTGTGTGCAGCCAAATACAGAAACTGTGTTTTTCACTGCCATCATGTGTTTTCTCATTGGGAAAGAAATACAGTGAATTGATGGTAGGTATTTCACCACTTCTTGTAAGTTTGCCCTTTATTGTCTTGTTTTTATTTGCAATTAGTAGTGGTGTCACCTGGTGTCCACACCTTTGTCTCACTCAGACAAAGGTATTCTATTCTGTATACCATTCAAATATTACCCTTACATAGTTCTTTTCCAATTTTTTTCACATCTTTTCTTTTTTAATCTCATATTATTATCTTAGAAAGGAAAGTGGCTGTCATTGATATACTGTAGATCCATGTTGTTTATTCACATCAAATATTTCATGTAACACATGAGACTTTGGAGAAAACAAGAAGTTTGGAAACTGTGTAAACAACAAAAGCTGTAAGAGCATCTCCTGACACCCTTCACTGTTATTCAAGACTACTTTTGCCTTGGAAGATACTATATTGTGTATATGCAGGCTTGGTTTGGAGACACTGCAAAGGTGCACTGACAGACGTAATAAAAATAAACCTGCCTGTCCGGCCTAACTTCTCCATTCATCAACCCATCTGAGTGAGCCTTCTGGGCTGGTTCAGCCTGAGAAACTCCATTTGTCACCTGCTAAATGCTGGCAATGTGTGTGGAGTCCCCACTGCCTGTGTCCTTTGGAGAGAGCAGATGTAGGTTTTATTTGTCTTTGGAAAAATAGACAAAAGACTAAAAAAAACTGAGGAGGAATAAGGATTTCTCTCTGTCTTCTGACATTAGTTGAATTATTGATAAGTTGAGTTTGCTGAAAATGGAAGACAATGTTGTGGATTCTGTTGCAAACAAAACACTTTTACATCAAGGGATTGTTGAAACATTTTTAACAGTTTATCACATTAGTACTTTTTTGCATGTAAGAAGAAAATGTCAGTGGAGGGTTAAGTGTCTGCAAATCTAAGCATAAAAACATGAAGTACACACTGTTATAGCTTTTTAAACAGCAAAATCCCATCTAGAAAACTCCCTTGAGTTACATTTCTTTACACACATCAGTGTGTATTGAAATTGTTTTGCTGAATGTAACTCAACTACATTTCTTGTATTGAAAATAAGGGTACAGGACAAGCAGAATCACATTGTCTAAATCTAACTACAATAGAAGACAGGCTTTTCCCAAATGACAAAGGAGGAAAACAAAAACCCTTCCAAAGTATTATAATTGTCAAAACAAGAAATAAAAGGCACTCTGACATTTTATCAACAATGTAGTCATACATTATTTATCTGGGGAGTTAATATCAGATTGCAGATACTAAGGCAGAGCAAATCAGCCATTTTACATTGAGGTCCCTTCCCTGTGTTTTATGATAAATGTTCTCAAAGTGCTCTGCATTTTACCCAGAGTGCACATAAACTACAAGCTTCCTAAAGCCATAACTCTCCAACACCCGCTCTTACGATTGCAAGCAACACTCCAAAGAATCTTATTTAGAGTCCAAGTGTGGCTTCATTGCCAGACTTGGTCTTGCTTCTTTAAAAAATAACTCTTACCTTAACATTATCAGGGGTGATACATTTACAGATATAACTAGACTCTGTTGTTCTCCATAAAAGGTACACAGAACAATCATTTAAATATTAACAAGCACACTATGTAATGTCAGAAATACTTTTCTTGGCCATGAATAGAACATGACTGAAGGGAATGATGTTTTAATTCAGAACTTAGCTGGCACATGTGCAGAGTATTGTCTATACTTACTTTATGTGAAGTTGTCATGCTGTCTAGAGCTTTTGATTCAGAAGCAATAAGCATAATATTATAAAAATGTGTAAAAATACATGGTATTATTAGGTTAACAGCAGCAAAATTAAATGCAATGGTATTTTCATTGCAGCGTTTTTGTTATTCTTGTAGAAACACCTATTTTCATAAACACATTGATTATTACACAGAAAAGCTTAAGATACTTAAGGACATACTGGTAACAACAGACAACATATGACCATTGTGACTAATGTGAGAACTTTTATAACAAGTGAGGCCAAGGGTCTGCTCTCACTATAATCATTAATCATGTGAAGATGTAGGGTCAGAGTTCATCTGACCTGTGGCTGCAAAATGAAGACATCAAACTGGAGTCTAGAGGATAGCTGACTACTACATAAACCTGCACTTAAACCAATTAAGGTCAAACCTCTAAAAGGGCATGTTGTAGAAAGAACTGAATAGAAGACAATATATTCTCAGATATTTTCTCCACATTCCAAATCAATGATGAGACAATTGCATATATCACTGTTAGCAAAGATTTATACATGAACTACACATCAAACAACCAATAACACTATAAAACTTTAATTATTTATTAAGCAAAACAAACAAATATAGAATACTTAGTTTCTGCACAGTTGTCACATTGTCTAGAGCTTTTTTCATGAATGTAGTTAGACTAAAAAAAAGTGACTTTTCAGAAAAAGAAAAAACAAACAAACAACTAAATAAAACATAACAAACAAAAACAAGCAAACAAACAAGAAACTAGTCTGAACTTTGTTTATGACATCAGTTGGGCAAAACCTGATAGGAAGATATGAGCAGTGAAGACATGTCTGCAAGCAAGAGAAATTTTTCCTCGAGCTCAAGCTTAAACTTGTCTAATGTTTAAATTTAGACCAAAATACTCAACATATGTGTATCACTGCTGCAAAGTTGAGTCTCTGAAGTTGTCTGCAAAATGAGTTTCTATAAGTTGGCTAAAATGTAACTTACAGCTCAAAAGATTCATTTTTAAGTAAAAATGGAAAAAAAAAAAGTTTAGATATACATGCATACCTTAAAATTTCCTAACAAATGTGTTCTTAGCATGAAACTTTATTACACTTTCCTGACACTTTTCAACATTGAACTTTATACTATTTGGATGTCTTAATCCTAAAGAGTGTGTGAGTTACATGGAGTAAGATATTAGAGGCTTCTGTCATGTATATTCTGCTCAATCTCTGCTTGTTTACTCAGGTGGGAGTGACGTTTGCCTTCTGGATGAATAGAGGAGTTTTTCACATCTGAATGTATGTTTGACAGGGACTTTGAAGAAATGGTTTTCACAGAATTTACAGGTGCTGGTCATAAAATTAGAATATCATGAAAAAGTAGATTGATTTCAGTAATTCCATTTAAAAAGTGAAACTTGTATATTATATTCATACATTACATACAAACTCATATATTTCAAATGTTTATTTCGTTTAATTTTGATGATT
>NC_051444.1:10013757-10029656 GCF_001649575.2 Kryptolebias marmoratus
CTGATCGACTCCATGCCACGCCGCATTGCTGCAGTAATACAGGCCAAAGGAGGCCCAACTAAATACTGAGTGCTGTACATGCTCATACTTTTCATGTTCATACTTTTCAGTTGGCCAACATTTCTATAAATCCTTTGTTTTTATTGGCCTTCAGTAATATTCTAATTTTCTGATATGATGAATTTGAGATTTTCATTTGTTGTCATTTGTAATCATCAAAATTAAACAAAATAAACATTTAAAATATATGAGTTTGTATGTAATGTATGAATATAATATACAAGTTTCACTTTTTAAATGGAATTACTGAAATCAATCTACTTTTTCATGATATTCTAATTTTATGACCAGCACCTGTAGTACGAAATTTAAATAGGATATCAACGAACTTTCGCTGTCCAAACACTGGAGTATAATAAGAAATTATCTCTTTTCACTTGTAAAACACTTAAATAGATTTTTAACTTTTTGCATATAAAGCTGAAGTAATAGAGAGAGACTAGAGAGAGAAGTAAAACGTGTTTGTTAAAAAGAATAAATTAATTTAAAATTTTTTCTGTGTTAAAAAACAAGTATTTGCAAGGTTCCTAATGAACTGTTTTAAATGATTTCCCTGTGATTTTCTTTTATTTTTATTTGTGATTATATAGGCTACCTTCATTTTATCATTCATATCTGTAGCAGGGAAAGAAATCTGAATATAGATGTTTCTGTATAAGCACAATAAATATAGATATACTGTAATTTCAGACTTTTTCATTTTGAATGAACGGAATAACCTGAGTGGCTAAAGTGACTTTCCATGTATTTTGTTACACTGTAATTTACATGGATTAGTGGCAGAGCTGAATGCAGACAGGGATTTCCTCCCAACAAGGTTATGTATGACTATTGAACAGCTGTCAAAAAAGTTCTTTCAATAAACCTAAAATCATTTATTACGTCCCTGCAAAAAGACATGTATATGATTATTTTCACAAAGTAATTGTTTTCATTTCAAGGAATTTGCCTGCCTAAATTCAATAGCTAGAAGATTGTAAAGAAAGACTGTGAAGGTAGATGTGCTAATGATAGATGTTGACTGCTGACGTCAGATGGGTTTGTGTCCGGGTTTCTGTCTGGGTCAGCTCTTACCACAATTTCCTGGGGTTTTTAGGATGACTTGTCAACATAGTGTGAGGATCCAAAGGCTTTTTGAACTCCAGACAGACATCCCAGTGCACTCAAATCTCTGCCCTTATACAGTACCAAACACTGCAGCTGTCCAGTTCAGTGTTATCCCAAAACACCACTATTCTAAAATCAAAATCCTAGGTTTCAATACCAGCAAACCTATGTACTGTACCAACATCTATAACTCATCAGTGCACCCATCTTCTTATTTTCTTTTTCTTTTTTATTAATTTATTTTGCTTGAACTATCTGGTGGTCAGATTTTTTTGCTGAGCTTTAATTTAAATTTTCTTCCTGGATTAAAAACTTGCTTGCTCCACTTGTGAAAGTGGCCAAAAGTGGCAGAGTGCTTGGAATGTAATGTGGTGCTCTTTGTTTTCAGGGGAGACATTTGGGGAAAAATGTGGGGGCAGGAGAAGTGATGAGCAAATGAAAAATTTAAACACAGCAAGGGCTGAAGTAAAAAAGAAAAAGAAAAAAAGAACTGGATTTTTTTTAAACCTCATGCCACAACTTCAAGAACAGCTGGGCAGGTTTGGGAGGCAAGTATACAATTATGCTTTACCATCTGTCCATATAGAGATGAAGAAGGGATCTTGAATTTAAAGGAAGATATTCTAATTGGTACTTGGATGATACATCACATGGGACCCAAATAGATTTTGCATAATGATGAGTAATCCCAGGTGCAGGCATATGCAACCTTCTCTAAGGAACAGATGACCTGAAAAGCTTGGTTCTTTAACCTTCAGACCTCCAGACCCTTCTCTATATAGGCTTGCTTGAAGGTTAGAGGACATAACATGCAGATGATTGGTTCATTAGGGTTCTAAATATAATAATAAAAATGATTGATCATTAGGTTTTTAATGAGCATGTGTAAATTTTCCAACATATTTTGGTCATACATTGCTCATACTAAATTAACAACATGGATCAACATATCGATGAAGATCTAAGCCTCACCATGCATCTGACACAATCAAATAACAGCACACAAGGTCAAGAAAAATCTCATTGTTTCTTGCTTGGACTCTAAATACCCTTGTTCTTCGTCTCCTCTAACTATCCATGCCCTCTCTTTGTGCCCTCTCCTGGGGCCTGAGGGAGCCTTTTTAAATGCCCCCCTCTCTCTTGGCAAGGTTGTATTTCTTCATTAGTCCCTCTGGGGGCTGCCAAAGTCCCAAAGGATGTCAGAGTACATTAATTCTCATCAGGACATGGGTCCTCTCAGGTGTGAATGGCAGCCAGCAGCTGTCGACAAGCTTCTCGCAATCCTATCGCAACTCATATATCACTCACTGCGCGTGCAGACATATGCACACGTACGTGCACACGCATACACAAGCATGTATACACACGCAGTGACAGGAGCATGTGCAAAAGGAAAAGCAGGACACACATACAAGCAGACTGTTGGAAGAATCATCACACATAGAAAGATTTACACTGGAATCACTGGTATATGAACACATCTCAATTTAGGAGCTGACCCATGATAATTATAAAAGCAGCCATATATCTTAAAGTCTTTAGGGGGACAGAATGCCATCCCTGCTTAATTTTCCATGTGAGTAAATTTGCTGGGTGCATTTGAAGAGCTTTTTTGTTTGCCTCATAGCTTCACCACGGAGCACTCTAACCACCACAGGGATAGATCACATAATTTCTGTCTCTCTGTCTTTGCTTGCGTCCCTCCCTGTTTTTCTTCTTCGTAACTTGACATAGCCTTCCAAGTGTTTTACACAGATATTTTCTCAAGTAATTATATCAAGTAATTCCTCCCGTTGCGGTTGTTATGGCTCCCTGCAGACTTGTATACAAATTACTCATATTTGCTCTGTGGTTAAAGCCGTGAGCTGTCCCTTAAGACTATGGCTTCACATTATGAAGGTCTGCCTATTAAAGCCATTTGTTAAGGTCTTCACTCCTGCAGTGAGGCGGCTCTGTATGACAGAAAATGAAAGAGGTTAGACTTAGAAGTGAGCTGGTAATTACTTCAGTTTGTTATAGAATACTTCACAGTAGATTCTGACTTGACAGACAAGCCTTAATCCTCATGTAAACCTAGACAGTGCTTCAGAGTAGTGGAAACTGCCCATTCTGCTTATAGTAGCGTGTAAATATTAAAAAAAATATGATAGGGCAAATTTAGAGGGTTTTATGGTTTGTGCAGGATGATTACTCCTTTCTATTATTATTTTGATATGCTGTGATTATTTTCTCATCATTGGGTCATATTTTCCACTATCTATGGTTGTTCCATGCTCTAGTAATCTGTACTCACAAATTAACATTTTACTGTTACTATATGGCTGTTCCACATTGTGCCAAGATTCAGTGGAAATGTAGTACCAAGTTCTTGCAAGCTCAAATAAATTTAAAGCACATTGACAAAAACAGTTTTTTTTTCACAGCAATGAAATTGCTACAGACACATTTTAGTCTGGAAGGTCTAACTCACTTCAATGTGTCTTTACTCTCACTTTCAAGGCAAGTTCATCAAATGTCAAGTCATAAAATGACAGCACTGTGCTGCAACTAACAACATGGAAAACAACACACAACAAGGCTTCTTTCCAGGAATAAAAATAGGCAAAAGAATCCTGTGTATAACTTTTTTTTAAACTATGCACTCCTGTGAGATTTTCTGAGGGATCTCAATCCCAGAGCACCTCTGTAGTATACTCCACAGAACTGCCAATTGAGAAAGATAGCTACATGGCAACCAATGATTACATACTACAACAAGTCACTCCAATAGTTTGTTAATGTCTGGACACACATCTCAAAGTGTGACCCATAGACTTACAAGAAACATTTTGACTTTAAAGGTCAAGCATGGGTGCATGCATTCATGAGAGCTGTAATCCAACTAAAAATGTTCTGCTTCTCCCCATGTTCTACAGATAATCAACCATTTTTTTTATTAATTATGAATAGTAATATGGAATTCTATTTTATAGCTACAGAATGGAAGTCAAGTTGTTTTTGTTTTTTAACACTTTTTTTGATTTGCCATGTCATGGATGACTGAAAATCTACACCAGCATGTTGAAAACAGTATTGGAGAGAAATCACAGGCTAAATAAATGGGAAATGGCCTGCACTTGTGTAGCGCTTTATCTAGTCCAAGAACCCCAAAGCGCTTTACTCTACATTCAGTCATTCACCCATTCACACACTGATCATGGTAAGCTACATTGTCACCACAGCTGCCCTGGGGCAGGCTGACAGAAGTAAGGCTGCCATCCCACCGGCGTCACTGAGCCCTCTGACCACCACCAGTAGGCAAGGTCGGTGAAGTGTCTTGTCCAAGGATATAATGGCTGAGACGGACAGAGCACGGGCTCAAACCGACAATCCTCCAGTTACAGGACGAACCCCTGCCTCCTGAGCCACTGCCGCCCCATCTCACATATAAAGAGTAAAAATTGAAGAAAAAAAAAAGAAGTTAATGTAAACAGCTCTGGTTTTGCCATCTTGTAATTTTTCTGAAGGTTTTGCATTGATTTAGCATAAAAAGATTTGATTCCATGGATAAGAGTTAAAAGAAAAGGCAGGACTGAATAAGGGCTGTACACCACTCAAGGTCAATCTTCGTATCTAGATATCTATCACTCCACTGAAACCACTAAGAGTTCTAGGCCATGTGTTACAAATGATTAAAACCATAATCCAGCTTTTTCACCATTTTCATCAAACTTTGTTGATCTTATATCCCACAGGTTGCTTAAAGAATGAAGTGTATTTCCCCGCCAAAACAATCTCTATTACTCAACACAGTCATAACACCAAGAAGTGGAGAACCTTTCAACAGTGGTTCTTTTTTAAACATTTATGTTATGATTAAAGGTGTAACATAGTTTATTATTTTTTTTAAACCTGACTGTGTCAATTTCAACTTGAAATTTAAAGCACGGCATGTCAGGGTTCCCCCATAAGGAGTCCACACCCTACCTGGCCTCATTCCCAGATGTTAGTGAACCCAGTCTGCCCAGTCACCTTGTGTATTTCATCTGTGCAGTGGAGCTAGCTGATTTGCTTTGAGATTCAGTAAGAGGAAAAGAAGAGTGGCCAAACTAACCATTTACATGCCAACACTTAACATAGTTGTATAATTGTTTGAATGTGTGGCACAGTGAGTTTAACCAACATGCCTGAGATTCTAGCTTGCTAATTGTACTGTTTTTGTTTGTCTTATAATTTATAATATATCTGTTTTTGTTGTATAGTGAATAAATCTTTGTTTAGATTTTTTTTAACCAAAATACATTTAGTGGCAAAAGTCTTTGAGTAGAGATTTGCTAAAACAGAAACTTTTCTAGCTGCACGTTTGACCTAACTGGTTACAAAGTCTGTCTGTCTTACTTCAGTTGTTTTGTCCAGGAAAGTGTTCTCCTACCTGTAGTTTATTTTACACAGTATCAGTTTAGGCCTAATTGTGTTATTCACACAGTGTGTCAGTGAGGAACTAAGTTCCGGGAAGTCTCTTAGTGCAGCAGCTGTCTGATCCTCACCTTTACCTTGTTACTTTAGTGTACTGTCAGTAATGTTTTGGACCATGGCCCAGATACAGATGTGATGTGACATGGTAGTCTTATTAAGGTTTCCTAATCAAGTCTCTTTTCCTTCTCCCTTCTTATCCCCTCCTTTTCTGTATCCACAGAGAACCTCAGTTTTGGCAGAGAGCTTTGTGTTAAGAATTCAAGGCTGTGTTTTCATTGGCTATGGGCCAATTGCTGCTTCTATCTGCCATAGTTTACCATAAAGGTTTTGTTTCTGCAGCTAAAGGTTGAAACAGGCACTACTGTGTCCCAAAGTCAACTCTCATATCGGAAGCAATAATGCTCAATTTGTGTCTTTTGCTTCTATCCAGTTTATTTTTCCTTTTATTCGTTTGTTTACATTATCTTTGAAATGACATTTTATGAGACATGTGGTGCTGTGATTTTTGCATTTCAACAACACCTGCATGTGTGTAGACACTTAAGTCTCTCAGCAATGTAAGCTGTTTTATCCAAAATGGTGAATACATGTACGTTTGTTTGGTCCAACAGTGAAGCTGGGTTGCTGCTGCATATTAAAAAGGGTAAATAGCACAAACGGTGCTCTTCTATCCGCCATTATTAATGTTGTTAATTTACATGCGCAAGTCCAGAAAAACTTGAAGGTTTTGGTGTCAAAGAATCTGATAGCTGCTGTCAGGTATACAAACTGCAAAATTCCAACAGACATATTTTCGTTTCACTTAAAAACAGCTTCATGTAGTGTCCATGTAGTCTGATTTTTCAGTCTGGGATATCATAAGAAAAAGCACCAGTAAAAAGGTGGCACTTCTTACAGAAAATATATACCAAAACTCTGAATGTAAACCTATTCAAAAGTTGTTTTCAAGGTGATTTTGTGTCTTTTGTGACACCAAAAACCCAGACTTTCATCAGACTCAAGACCCAACATATCTGGCTGAGTGACTAAACTTGCTTTGTTGAAGAACCCTAAGGTAGACGGCCAGTGTTTGTTTACCAAACAGTGTAACAGAATGATTTGCAATTAGTGGAGAGGAGACTGGAGTGGAAACACCACTGGCTTGTTGAAGAGATAGATGACATCTTTTTTATTTTATAATGTGTTTAGTCATAATTTACAAGGAGTGCAGAGATTTATTTGACTCAACTAACCCACCAATATTAAAGTTATAATGTGTTTAGTAAAGCAGTTATGAAGGCCGTAATAAGCAGGTTTAGACTTGCTGTTAACTTTGAGCAGAAGTGTGTGGTTTGTTGTTCATTTCTGTGAATTTATTTCAAAATGTGGAGTAATCTAGAATAAGAACACCAGTTGGTACTAGAGGCATTCTCAAAAGACCGGATGCCTCTGAGTGGTGGAATCCTTTTAATGTGTGTAGATATACATCTGTAGCATGGAGTACCCTGTCTGACTCTGTGCCTCCCCACATTTTAACCAGTTATACCAAGCAGAGAGCAATTGATTTTGGCAGAGAATGGAATAAAGATTGATTGAATCAGAAAAGAAAGGACCTTGCTGGTGGATCAACCATGCAGTAACCCCTGAGCTTTGGACGCCTTTGCCAAGAAAGTACTCACAGTTATTCTAGCGTAAGGAGCAATGAGATTAAAACTCGTAGCTTTCACACACGGAGCACTGGGGGTGGAGAATCCATTTTATGGATAAATTACACATGACCACCAGACTGTGGTTTTACCGTTAATTAGAAGATTGTCTAATATCTAGTTGACTGTGGTTTGGGATGATGATGGAATGGAAACAGACGCTAAGAGATGAGAAGTATTGAATGGAACAAATTGTAATAACAGACTTTGTTAAAGTACAGAATATATGTGATCTGGTCTTTTCCTTCTGTGTGGTGTCTAAATTCACGCTCATGAAATCAATGTTAAACAGTTTTGGCTTTATTGTTGATGTAGTGACTCAATGAGGCTGATCTAAAGGGAGCAGTGATACTTGTTCAGTATGTTTGTCTACAATTAAGAAGTGTGTGGACTTCTCAGTTATTTTGAGTCAAGCATTTTAAAAGTCACCCCCTAAGGCAGTTCAGCTTTTAAAATGTGGCCTTATTAAAAGACTGACTGTTATCTTTTCACATGTCTTACTATCAGATAATAGTAGGTCTGGTGTACCAGTTGTGTTGCCTTCACAAACTTTACTTCAACATAAACACCATTAGGGAGGTTACTGTCATTTTATTATTTGCCAAGTGCATGATGTGTCATTATGTGCGTGTATTAACAGCATGCTTGCCGTTTTACCCAGGGACTTTGTCTAACACCTGTCAGAAAGCAGCTTCCTCAGAAACAATCAAAGAGCTAGTTCATGGCACGTTTGATGTATACTCAAACATTATGTGCTGTGAAAACATCTCTCCGCTGCCAACACTAACACTTTCTTACTCCCTGCTTTGCTGGCTTCTCTCTAGTAGTTTTATACACATTTAAACTCCTTACTCTTAGGCAATAGTATGAATAGATGATCTACTAAATAGATATGCTAACTGAATGCAAAATTGTTGCAATTAATTTTACTTGAGGCTACTGTCTGTAATGTAGCTGTATTTGTTTAGTTTTACTGAGCATGCACTTTGTCAAAATATGAATACCAAACTGAGACTTTAAATGAGTTTGAAATGATGTTCCAACAACTAAAAAAAGTCTCTCAGGTTATACAAACAAACTGCTAAACAAAGTCTTTTAAGACAAAAAAATTGTAATTCTAGTTGTCTATTCAATTTAAAGTTTTTGACTGATTACTGTTTTTTGTATTTAATTACTTTATTTTTGCTCATAGCCAACTCCACTTAGTTATAATCATAAAACAGAAAGAAATGAAATTTCTAACCACAACAAAAAGTATGCTGTGCTACACAAACACTTTCCTATGAGGGCATGCAGCAAATTAGCAGCAAACAAAAAAAAACAACAGATTTTTTCCCCCAAAAAATAAAAATTCAAACTGAATTTCTCTTTTAGTTTAGCTCTTTCTTCTACAAGTGTTTTCATGTCTACTTCTTGACACTTTGGTCATTTTTTGAGGGGTCATATTGAGGTCAGTTTGACCAGTTCTTTGCAGTTCAACTGAAGACTGTTTATACTGGCTTTGGATGATGTGGAACTTCACTCCTTGCCAAAATCAGAGCCTGAAACACCACATCTGTGCGTGAAAGCAGTGCAGTGAAAATAAATCAAACTGTTTTGTTTTTTTTAACATTTAATAAACACTATTTTTTTCATTGAAACTTCTGCTGTCTAAATCACTCATTCTTTCTCCTTTTATGCAATTTTATACTGACTCTGGAGCTGGGTTTGGGTTCTGTTTGCCCAGCTGCCTGACCTATTTACCATTTGCAAGGAAAGTCCCATTAGACTTTGTAAAAAGACACAAATGACGAGCAATTTGAAAAGGGAAGAGTGAGGGTATGCAAATTCACAGTCGGCCAGAGTAAAAGGAAACTGATGGTACAAGACCACTCCCTGTACAGTCATTTTAAACCTTTGGGGCAAAGCCAATAAAAACAAAGTGTTAGGATTTTGAGACATAGTCCCCCACATACTTCATATCTTTGTCCTCTCACCAACACCAGTGTCTCCATTTTTTCATACCCTCCTTCCATTCCATACTCACACAATTTTCTCTATTAATGCTTAGGATTAAGCAGCAAAAATGTACTGACTTGTGGAACTGACTTCCTAGCCCTTAAGACTTTGGTATAGTTGAGCAAAGAAAAGTTATCAGGTTTAAACCCTGAAGACATGTCGAGTAGTATGAGCCCTTATAGCTCTTCAGTTTCCCAGAGCTGGATATTTCTTTAGTAATGCCCAGCAAGCCTTATATATTCCCCAGCAAGTATTTCTAATTAAATTCATGTTTTAGGCTAAACTTCAATGCAAAAAGTAGTGTTTAGATAACATGCATGCACAATACTTTAAACTGACTTTTTTTTTAAAAATCAATTTCAGTTTTTTACACGGAAATAGCTTAAGTCAGAGCCAGCATAATAGTTACCAAAAATGAAGAGAAAAATAAGAAAAACAAATGGATATTCTCATTTAAGTTGTTGCTTAGATAGTTAAAACTGAAATAACTTCTTTTGTTGCTCTTTAAAAATAAAACATTTTTTGAGGAATTATCCTAAGACTCCAAAGAAACCAGAATGAGTATTGATAAATGCAATTCCCTTTAAAAGGTACGCACTGTAAATTTATGAACCAGCTTCAGTTGTTGTCTTGGTTATGTATTTGATATTATTTCCTTGGAGTCTCTTTAATAAAGTGCATGCATTTCTTAAAACCTTCTTTATAGTGGGGTATTAAAAAGCAAAGAGCTGTGTTCTAATCCAGCTGGGGTATTGCCCCTGACACTAAGTGTCTTTACACAGCAGTGACATTAGCTTGTTTATTGGTTGCAGGGGCGTAAAGATGCTATTGTTTTAATTGCTTGTACATGCTCCTGGGATCCATGGAGATTACAAAGACTGCAGATGCCAGCATATTGGAAATGGGATCACAAAAAGCAACTCAAGAAAGCCAAACTGTACATTAATGATATTTGATTTTCTTTGCACTCACTTGACAAGACTGACACAAGCAATTACATATCCCTAATGTATTCAAGAAAACTGTGACAGGCATCTCAGAGATGATACTTAAAACCTATGATTGTTCTGTCTGCCAATTTTATACTCATCATGTTAATCACCTCTACTAGGAGACCAAGTTGGTCAGATATTCCTGATTCCTCAACAAGCGTGACAGATGACAGCCATAAGACAAGAATGAATCCTGTTTAAAAATTCTTGAAGTGTCCTCAATTTATCTGGTTGAAAAGCAAGTCTAGTATTTAATTTTACCGTTTGATGTGCCATGCTGTTACAAACATGTATTTTTGTCTTATTTTTGTTAACTTTGGCCCAAACTGTGGTTTTACATTTGCACGTGCTGTTCTTTTGACCAAGTCTCTCTTGTGTGACATTAGCCAAGAGAGTGCTGAGGAGGGGTAGAGGGAGTCAGCAGCTTTAACAAGTTCCTGAGAGCTTTGGGTCTTGTCTTAGGTGCCAGTGGGATAATTCCAGTGATACTAAGAGGCTGTTTAGTGCATTGAATGTGTCTCCATCCCTGCTCTCTGTCTCATCAAACTCCTTCCCAGGCCCAGCACAATTTTTCCACCACCGGCTGTTCTGCTTTTTCCCTAGTTCCACACAAGCCTGCCCAGGCAGCTGGCACTATAAGCCATCTCCCATCTCTTGAGGGATTTCTTGCTACTCAGTTAATAAGGGTCCTATCTCACCTGTTTACCATAGGGGCAGCTGTTTAATGAAGTGCCTAACAAGTGGCTCCACAGACTGATGTTGACTGCCCTCCGGTTGCTCGCCTTACTTTCATCTCCTGCTTCCCTCGATCCTCAGAGGAAGAGTGCTCATTGCAGGCTGCCATTGTGGCAGAGGATTTCCTTGGCAAAAGCATTGTTAGGCAAGAAGTGGTAAAGGATAAAGGGAGAGACTTTCACTTCTGGAACAGAAAGACACAGAGGCAGTATTACTATGACAGCCATATGATGCTGTGGTTGCTGGGGCAGAACACTGTGGGCAGAGGTCCCACATAACAGCCCCCTTCAGTTGCCTCAAGAGCAAATGAGCTGCCAGGCCAGACTAATAGAGTCCTAATTGGTGTTTAGAAGAGAGGAAAAGGTGAGGGAGTGTCGACTGGAAGACTGTTGTTAGCAGGATGAAGCAGCAGTCTGCTGGATTCAAAAATTTAATGGACCCCCCTCCTCCACCCAAATAAACAAATAAAATAAAATAAATAAAAAACTCTGAAAATAAATAGAATATAATTACCAATAAAAGAATGAAACCTTTGCAAAAATATGACTTTCTAATCAAGTCTGTAAACTGTCCTGGTGATGGTTAACTGAGTGGTCAAGTAAACGAGCACAATTAGCTAAACAGGAAGTGAAACGGAACAGTGAAAACAATATGTTGATTGAAATGTTTGAAAACATGATTCTCATCATTGGAATAGTGCTGCAAAATTACCCAAGCCATAACAGACATTTTAAGGAGAGATATAATGCTTCACCCCAGGATGACCAAGCCTGGTTATACAGCAATAAACATAACCTGCCTAATCACACATAATTTAGCCATGTTGCCACACTGGACCTGCATAAAAAGTAGAAACAGTGATATTGAAGTTGACACCTGACTTCAAACATACAGGCCTGAATTTAATATTGTAGTAATATAGTCAACATATAAAAATAGTAATTGCAAATTAAAATAACAATTTCAATTAGATAATTTGCCAAAACTGTACAGCTCTACCAATAAATATAATATAATAACCCTTTTAAACAATATTTTTCTCTTATATGAAATAACTCAATGGCTTTTTTTTTTTTTGGCAGTGTGAAGAAAATTAAATAGGATTCATAACAGCAATTGTTCTGAGCCATCCATCAATCAGGCCTTATTGGAAGAGACAAACCTTTGGTTAGAGTTATGAGAATGAATCTGGAAGTAAACAGGCACTTAAGCACTGATCTCTTGCCATCGGGCTTTATATAAATATGAAGCATGGGTCCTTAGGTTTGGATTGTGTTACACACTTACTTTAAATTGTGCAGTGAAGAGGAAAGGGGGTGCAACATCCTGACAGAATATCAACTTCTGAAACAAGACCCTTTGCCTACTTTGTGAATCACACACTGAGGCTGAGAGTTGTATGGAACTGCTTTTGTGAATGGACAAAGTCCCTGGCTAATACTGATTTGGTAGATAGGATGACGTCTGCTGGGATCCAGGACCTGGTGGGCTAAAGGGAGCAAGGACTGTGATGACTGTCTGTCTGCTTCCTGCTACTAATCCACCACATTAGCTGTGTGTGTGTGTTACCCTATTTATAGCTGAGCCAGGATGTGAACAACCTGTCTAGTTTCACTTTTCATACAGATGGTAATTTTAGTCTTTTTTTGCCGTACATCTTGGTCTTCTCCTTTGCTAAGAGTGCTGATGGGATGAAGGATAAAACACTCAACACTATCCAATTATACTGTTCTGACTGGTTAAAGTTATCTTCAGAGCTGCTTCTAAAGCATATGCATTTTGTTTCATTTAATGTTTTTTGCTATAATGTTTTGCACTGCATTTAAAAAAAAGTACTTAACAATGTACACTGTATTTACCAGAAATATGATTTAAAGTCATAATAATATGCAGTTTTTCAATGTTTTTGATTGGAGATTTTTTGTATACACAAATCTATGAAAAATATAACCAAAAACTTTAAAACAAATTGTAATAAATGAGGGAAATCAGCAAAGTCATGTTTTGTTGCCAACAATTAAGAGTTGTTTGTTTACATTTCAACATTGATGAGTACATTTTGGACAGTCTCAGCACGCAACAACTATTGAGTTGGTAAAATAATTCCCACATGTAAACAAAGTCGGAGGAAGAACAAAGTTCTCTCTTCTTCTGAAAATATTCAGCTTAAAAGTTGTAAGAAGGAGAGTTAACAGAAGTACAGTAATTTTGTGGGAATAAATCGAGCAATGAAAAGAATTAAAGCAAGAGCTGGGACTAAGATTATATGCAAATAAGCTGTAAAGAGATATTCCAAACTCTAATGGGAGAATTTCCAAAATTGACAGCTAAATTTAATTGTAAACAAAGGTGAGAAATATTTTCTGTTTTCTAATGCATTTTTTAAAATAAAAACACTGAGTCTGAGTTACTTTAACCACCAAACAATCATTTAAAGTTGTATAAATTGTGTTAGAAGCATAGAAATTATATTAAAAAAGATTGAAAAATCATAGATTTTGACTATTATGGCTTTAACATTTCACCTTCTCTGACACTTATTGTATTCCATATTCTAGAAAGGTTAACATAAACATTTTAAATGGTGGTACCCTACATAAATGTTTTGCTAAACTGAACTATAAGCAGAGATGTATACTACTTTCTGCAGATGTTATGTAGGTCGTTAAATTCTCTGCCCCTCGTCATTAATTGGCTCAACATTTATTTTGCTGTTTTTATTTTATGCACTTCTTTTATGTTGACAAAGCATTCCTATTTTTTTACACCTCTATCTTGGAACTATCCCTCTTGGTGCATCTGTAGCAGATTAATCAAAAACTTCAGAAGAAGTTTAGGGGACCTTAAATCCTCTAATCATGCAGACATGGACACATGTTATGGGTCCCCACCCACAATCTTGAATTCCAACCAGAAAACTCCCATGGCTGAACACTGGGACTGCTGCAGGAGCCTCAGCCTTTTATTTCCAATGCTTGGATGATTGGGAAAGGCAATCATAAAAAAGGCTTTACAGAGGATCATTGTACCATAAAGTGAGTCTCAGTCAGTACTTAATGAGAGCATCATATGTGGAAAGAGCATGACATGCTTTACCTTACCTTTCAAGAAAACAACATTGGTTGAGGAGAGTTTAGTATATGTACACAGAGCAGAATGGGACTGTGAGATGTTCTGCTAACTGCTTCATTGAAGTGCCTTTTCTTGAAATATGTCCAGCATGCATATATGAAGGCTGTGCACCACCCTCTCTATAGCTCCACTCCAGATTACGTATTGATTCTTGATATGAAAAGCTCATTACATAAACAGAAACAGCAACACAAAAAAGCCAGCAAACCTTTGCATAAATCCTTTAATTGAATTTCCAGTGCTGGTGGTTGGAGGTCCTTTTTTTTAATTGAATCCATTGCTGGTGTTGTGATTTGCATGCACAGGAGTGGACCCTGTCCCAGATAAAGTGCCATTGATCCTTATTAAACCTCACCTCTGGTCTTGCTGTGGACTAACAGGGAAAATTAAATGTGTTCATGGTGCATATACTTACTGCCCACAAGGCAGGACTTTGAGAACCAGTAAAGACAGAGAAAGAATGAAAATGATAGGGGTGTGGGGGGAGAAAATAGAATTATCGTGAAATTAATAGGATAAATTATTTGGGCTTTGGTAATTTTTATCCTCCTTCACATAATAATTTCTTTAAAGCTGCATCTCTTGGGTTTTAGGCAGCATTGTTAAAAAGGAGTTAAAAAAAAGACTTTAATGGAACTTTTAAAGAACAAAAGTGCTGCAAGTCCAAGGTAGGTTTGACAAGAAGTTCAAAAAACAGGAAATTCAAACATTAATCTAGGGAGCAAATAAAGGTACGCTGGGTTGAATGAACATACTGAACAAACAAAGACAGAAAGGAAAATACAATACCAGATATACACCTAGGAGCTGAAAAAAACAAACAGTGAGGACAATCAAAGGTGAAAAATTAAATTTAGCACGTACCACAAAAAGAAGGTAAACTTCAAAACAAAAAAAACCCAGACAAATTAAATTTTAGAAGATGCGATTCGATTATCGCTTAAGCATTAGGGAATAACAAAACAAAGCAAAGAATTAAAAAAGCAGAACAGAAACTTCTAAAAAGAAATACGCATTACAAAAACAAACTTCAAATACACAACTACATGAAAGCTCAACAAGAATCCAAGAAAAATTAAAACAAATCACTAAAAAGCACAAGACCTCTTGTTTTGAGTGCTCATAAGATGGAATACATTAAAACTTTCATTTCACTAATACAACCAGCAATGTTGTATGGTTTGGCAGTGATAAAAGATATGGAAACAGAACTGTGGAAGTGGCAGAGATGAAGATGTTGAGGTTCTCCTTGGGAATGACAATGATGGATAGAATTAGGAATGAGGTCATCAGAGGTACAGCTCAGGTTAAACGACTGGGAGATAAAATTAGAAAGGCCAGACTAAGATGGTTTGAGCATGTGCAGAGGAGGGACAGTGGGTGTATTGGTAGAAGGATGTTAGTGACGCAGCTGCCAGGAAAAAGACAAAGAGGGCAGATATGGATGCAGTTAGAGAGGAAAAGGAGGTAGTTGGAGTGAGGACATAGAACACAGTTAGATGGAGGAATATATATATATATATATATATATATATATATATATATATATACAAAGAAACTCACTGCCCTCCACGAGCGACTGGCAGCTCAAATGAACCAGCTACTGAAAAATGGGACCCACCCTGAATGGTTAACTGAAGGGCGCACAATCCTGATCCAGAAGGATCCCTCAAAGGGTTCAGTCCCATCCAACTATCGGCCAATAACCTGTCTCTCTACAACATGGAAGCTCATG
>NC_051444.1:10031456-10112245 GCF_001649575.2 Kryptolebias marmoratus
CAGACATCTCAGTCCAGAAATGTGCAGTTCTAGGCACAGCCAAGATACTGCACAGAACCCTCAAGCTCCCAGGCCTCTGGTAGAGGACCCGAGCTCAGAGGATGAAACAAAGACCACCCGCGGAGGGTGAGAAGGGAATTTTTTTTTTTTTACATACAGTGTATATAAGACCTCTATTATGGTGAAATGCTTTCCAGGACCCTCTTGACCCATTTTACAATTAAAGTAAGGAAAACATTAATCAGCTTTTAATCATGTCACTCTTTGAATTTATTCATGCTAATCTGAGGAGACACATTTGTGAGAATACTCTTGTAAAACACAGTAAAACACACATAAAATACCCAAACACTGAGGTTAAACTTGTTTTTTTTCTACTAATACACATCAAAAAAGACACTGAGACACACTCGCACACAAAAAACAATACATCAGTTAGCCTAGTCCTTTGTTCCCTTGGCCAAGTGCTAATCCCCTATCCACAGTAACGTCTACTCAGCAAAAATGTTTAACTGTATTGAGTTGAATGTTGTCCTTTCCTTTGGGCATCTGTGCTTTTTATAGGTAACAGCAGTGAATGTGTTTGTGTCTCTGTGTGAGTGGATGCTCAACTCAAGTTGTTGTATTTTGACTCTGTGCTTATGACTAGAAGCTTAAGCATGTTACAAAGTGATAAAAGCCCATTCTGTTTGTCCAGTGGTCACTGGCAATATGACAATATTACTGTTCACAGTGTAACAGAAAAGTTTTACATTAGATTCATTGCGATTGCACTCAAACAAGTGTGGCAGACTGACTTTTATAGTGCCATATTTATAGCACGTTCACCTCCAAATTGCTTGTTGCAGTGGCCTTAAAAAGTGTAATAAAGTAAAGCAATAAAAAGGCGGAACAGACATTGTTCTGAAGTAACAGTCCACCTGGCTAACGGCTAAGAGGGTTTATTGTTCCTGTGGAAACACCACTGCCTTCTCTTGCCCCAATCAAATTTAAATAGACTGAGATAAAGTGGAAAAACTGACCTGTGATCTGACAAATAAAAACTGACAGTAGAGGATTCTTTCCAACTCTGAATATAACATGAACATATTCTGTTGCTTATCAGCTGAGCCTGCCAGAAATTGTTCATCTCCCAGACCAGCGGTTCTTTCTCTGTATAATCAGGCTTACACAAAATTCCATCTATCTTATATTTGCTTTTACAATCACTCATTCTCATTATCTTGTAGTTGATGTTTTGGTATTAGGTCTTAAATATGATTATCTGTATCTGCATGTGCAAGCCACACGCTTGTACACATTGTTTTTTTTTTAAGCTTGTGGCTTGCTTGTTTATAATATAGAAATGTAACACAAGCTTGTTTTCCCTCTAATCACTGCACTATAGAATGGTTCTGTGTTGGAGAAAAATAAATACAGAATTAGATTATTTTGTGTATTTGCGTATTGTGATGTACTGTTTTTGGCCAGTTCTTGTTGTCATATTGACTTCAATCTGTAGTCACTTTTATGAGGGAAATTATGAAACCAAGGCTCGCCGTTGTTTGATAGTAGAACTATGATACTAGGAATACATCTGTGTTATTTACGAGTGCTGTCAGTGCCGATATAATACTGCTCAGATTCTGGGGCATTGTGAACATATTGTTCCGAATGTGTTTAGATACAGAAATGCCCCTCTGGGAAACATTTTTTATTTCACCTGACTCACCTGGTTTAGAGTGGCGGCAGTTCACTGATAGAATGTCAGAAATAAGGCATCCCTAATGGAGGCAAATAGTGGAAACATGTTTCATTAGAAGTGATTACCACTAATTAAGCTGTTTTCACAGCTGGCTGCTTTGCTTTAATATGCACACTTGCATCATACAAAGAGCTGAATGAATATTGAGGAATGCTTGGAGATCCACTTGAGTCATAGAACACTGATTAAACAGATTAAAACAATTTAAAACAAATAAAAAAAATAGGCAACTTTAGTGGAGGGTTCTTCCTGTTTTATACAGTTATTGGTCTTTTTCTGAGGATATTTTTTACTTTTAAAATGATAAAAACACAAAATATTGTAATTTACCCAACAACATTTAAGTTTTTATACTATATATATATTAAATACTGTGAGACCTTCCACCCATACACTGATTCATTTTCTTTACCTGCATTTCTACACAGGATTGAGAGGTTTCACTGCATATCTCTAGCAGTCATTGGGTGAGAGGCAGGGTACAACCCTGGACAAGTTCATTAGTCTATCACAGGGCCACATGAATGAGGCAGACAGCCAGTCACACTCTCACTCACAACTAGTGACAATTTTGAGTTGCCATTTAACCTGACATGCATGTTTTTAATCTGTGAGTGGAAACCAGAGTACCTGCACAAAACTCTTGCACTCATGCATGAAAAAGTACACACAAACTTCATGCAGAAAGGCTACAGCTGAGTTCTGAACCTGCAACCTTTGTGCTCTGAGGTGCTAACCACTGCACCACAATGAGACTTATTTTGGATTATCTTTGAATTCCTTTTCAAAGTGTAAGACCTTTCACATACATGAGATTCAGAGGAGAATAATAGTTAGTTGCTTTTTATTTTTCTTTCACTTGTTGGCTTTTACATCAGCCATAACTTAGGTTGTTTCAGGCTGTGTTTTGACACTTGGTTAATCACATTTGGGGAGTTAAGACTTAGAATGAAAAAAGGCCTGTCAGCCCCGTTTAAATTGTGTGTGTGCGTGGTAGTGGTGTAGTCTTTCTCTCTTTCCCCCATGGTAAATTGTTTTGCCTAAACCAGACATGAGGTCTTTCAGGTAAGCATGTGCCACTGAAAGGCACCACAAGGAAATATATATGCTGTTGTTAAATTACACCTTTTTATTTTCACACCTATTAGGACCCTTTTTATGACTATCCAAGGCTTAGGTGATCAAAGACACTAGATTTGGATGCCTCTGAATCAAAGAGAGAGGTTTAATTGAAATAAAAATGGGAATGCAACTCAGGCTATTAGTATGTTTCATAACGACTTTTGGTCGCTTTGCATGACTTTCCTCTCAAGGCTTTTAAGACGGCGTTGAAGGTTACCTCTAATAATTTGCTCCACAGAATTTGAAAATGAAGTGGAACAAAATTATTCATGAATGTTTTCAATGGAGAGTTTCCTTTAACTTAATGGTGAAATTATTTCCTGAGAGCTTTTTTAAATCTTTGTCAAACCATTTGGAATAACAACAACTTTTTCTTAAATGCTTTTATCCTAGTAAAACTCTGACCATGTATATCTGTTTATTCTTGCTTTGCCTTGGTGACCTCTCCTTTGCAGCTCATATGCAACTGTCTATGGTTTTGTTAGAAGGAAATATTATATTTTGTCTTTTGGATAGAGTTATATCTGTCCTGAAAACTCTGATCACAGTGTGTAGGGTTGAATCTTTGCTGGTATATAAAAATACATTTTGTTATTACATTAAGAAAAAAGAATATATATATATATATATATATATTTGCCATCTTGTGCAGTTTAAAATTTAAAGCTTTGAATTCTAATTTGGATTGAAAACCTTCCCACACAGGAAGCAAAACATCTTCAGCTAATAGGATAGAAGTCCTAGGAGTTTGTTTTCAAATTCCTAAAATTTCAAACTCCTAGGATTAAGAAAATACAGTTAATTACGAATTTACTTTTTTGCAAAAGTGACCATTCTATACCTTATGCTCCCACTGGCTGATCATGCTCATCACTCATAGTTCAGTACTCACCCAGCTGCCTAAAATTCTCTTAATTTTATTTAAGTAATATGGCTTGATTTTCCAAGATGACACACATCCCCCCATCACACACACACACACACACACACACACACACACACACACACACACACACACACACACACACACACACACACACACACACACTCACACACACAGACGTACTGTGTAGGACATTTTTTCTTCACCCTGACTGAGCAGTCGAGCTGTCATATTAAGCCTCTGTGCTCACTCACTTAGCTTGCCACACTCGCCGGGGCGCCCCTGTTTGTCTACACCATTGTTCCGGTTCAGTAGAGAACACAACAGGGAAACGAAAGGCTCAATGTTCACTCCTGTCAAGAACTCCTCCACCGATCCTGTAAACTCATTCACATTCGCACACATGCATGGTCTTACCTCGAGAAGCTGTCTGAGAGTCTGCAGCCTCCTAATGCTGGAGGCATGCTGACTGCACTTACCTACTGTGGTTCCATTCATTATTGTTCAAATTAATTTTTTTAAAACCCCTAATAAGAACCCCTGATCTTGGCAACAATGACTGTTATAGCTTTATAACATTAGTAAATTAACAACAAAGCATTTTGTGGTAGTAAGAAGGCTAATAAGGATAGTCTTTGAGGTCTGAGGTGATTGCACTTTACTGTGATGTTTCTGCTGAGTGTGCTGGAAAATACATCGGTGTGCTTTTAATGTGATGGCCTCTGCTGGGGCAACAGATGCACTGCTGAACCAATAGAGGGCATTGTTGCTCAAGTACAGCTATTAAAATGCCCATGCTTTGTTTATTAAGGTCTCCAGGAGTGCAGTTGTTTTTCTTTTCTCCTCTTAAATGAACTAAATGTGATGCTTTTGTTCAAATACTAATTTGAGCACCAGTCTATCAGTGTTGTGTTTTGTCCATACTATGTCAGCAAATACAGCTGCTCAATACATACAATCACTTTGTTTCTTTTCAAAAGTGGAATTCCTTCATATTATGATTTCATGTAGAAATGCAAATTAAAGAGATCCATTTCATTAAGCTGCAGCCAGTTGTTCTCTTTAGGGAATACCATTTATTTTTCCTTTTTCCATAAATCTCCTTTAAGATATTTTATAAAATGATGTAAATACATATACAATTTATTACTGAAAGCACATAGTGTTATTTACAAGGAGACACAAAAACATTTTAGAGTTAAGGGCTAAATCAGCTGTAAACTTTTAACTTTTCATTTCAAAGCAGTTTACTGAGACAAATTTTTTTTTAGACTTTTAACACTTTCTTAAGGTTATATATATATATATATATATATATATATATATATATATGTAGTTAAACCAATTCAATTTCAGATGCAACATATTTGAGTGAAGAGCAGGAGCATGGCTGCTGACATCATGTTAAGTTTCTGATGCCTTGTGCTAATATTCATTGTCCTTATTCATTGTTTTTTTCATTTTAAAAATTAAATTTAGGTTTGCATTTTGATGAAACTGTCTTCAGTGTATCATTGCTGTCTGCAATTCCTTAAATTATTTTACTTAACTTTATAAGGAAAGTTGCGGAAAATACTTTAATATTTATAATAAAATGTAATTATTTGAAATATAAATTGATTTAAAGTTTCTTTTAATTATTTATCTTCAAGTTAATTGCTTGTTAAAGAGTCATTATTCAAAGAGAAATCAAAGTTTTCATAAATGGACGATTGAAGTGCAGCACTCTTAAAAACATCTGTAAAACAACCCCATTGCTCAAAGAGACAAAACTTGTTCAAGCTCATTTTAACACAATGGTTGAGCATTCAATCAAATGGTTGCCAATTTATTGATTAAGAAGGAAACACAAAAGAAAGAATTTAAATCTCGGCCAATAGCCATTAACAGTGGATCTGAACATAGACAGCCGATTGGTCATAGATCACAAATGACAGCAAATCCATCTCTCCTTTTTCATTTCACCTTTTATTTGTCCAGGCTCCCACTCACATTTTTTTCCACGTAATTATCATGAAGTCAGGTCATATGCTCAAAATTAAACACCTGGTATAAAAAGGAATGCATTTACAGTATTACTCTGAAGTTTACATTATCTGAAGTTTTTAACACAATTACAAAGCTAGAGAAAAAAAAAAACCCTGATCATTACACTGTATGAAAGATGTCTGCAGGTTCTGCCTCAGCGTGGATTATCTTCTGTTTCTCATTTATAATGAACTCTTTCCTTTTTGTACCAGATAAGAGGATAAACTGTCCAACTGTGGCTTTATGTACATGCTTTTAGCAGTACAGGAGTTGTTAAGTTTTTTACAAGTTCTTTTTTGTTGTTTTGTTTCTACTACTGAGTTCAGTAAGCAGTTGATATATGATTTTCAAGGGTGCAGTTTATTGATTGCTGTGGGGACTTCGGCTTTAGTATGACTGTGTATGTTCGAATTGTTCCAGGGTCCTGTACACTTCAGCCCTTGTCAAATTCATATGGGCACAAATAAGATATCCACTTTTGACAAGAAAATACCAAGAGCTCTTTGGAAAAGAAGTATGCACTAAACAAACATAGACAAGATAGATAGACTGTCATTTTACACTGTAAACAATGAGCTTGAAAAGTTTAAAAAAAAGTCTCAATCTAAACAAAACTATTTTGACATCAGTGGTCTTTATTTTATTCGGTGCTTATCAAGATGAGCAGATCATGTCTTTTTTTGTTTTTGTTTTTTCCCTTGGGATGTCTTTTAAAAATTGTACTGATGTTTTGTAATGGAACCTGATGGATTTTATTTGGTTTATATTTTGGAGGATTTGACATAATAATAAATAGGATTTGCCATGGAATTAAATTGTCCTTCCAAACTGGTGTGAGGATGACCAGAGGCGTTGGAATGTGAGCTTAGCTGTGGTCTGTGTTCTCAAGTGATGGATAGGGTTGGGGAGTCAGTGAAGGGGTGGGCTAGTTTTGACCTTGACCACGGAACAGTAAGCGCTAGCTCAGATATCTCACATGATACCCATACATAGAGGCTCATTACGGAAGAGCCACCATATGCAAAGTGCAGAGCTCAACACTGGCGGGCTGACAGGAGCTAGCCTAGCACTGCTGACCGAACAATAAGACAACAGGGGCCATACACAACTCCCAAAAACACAGCTCAAGCAGCATCCTGGTTCCTTCATCAGCACAGGTTAGCAGCAGCTGCTGTGTAGGTTAAAAAGACACCTCTTTCCTTTGTCTCAGGTTAACAGTATGTTAGATCAAAGAAATCTAAAACTAAAACTGAGTGAATATTTACTCGAGTTTAGAGAAAAAGTATTTTAAAATGTTTAGCATGTAAAATGTAAGAAGTCTGACTGAAAAGAGTAACTTGGTAAAGTTTTAGGACCATTTCTATTAATCATTTAATCCCATGGTTTACTTTACCAGTTTATATCAATGCATAAAGTGTATTTATTGCCCTCTGAAGGCAAAAGAGCTATGTGTGTATGTGTGCATGTGTGGGGGGGTGTTTGTTTGTGTGTCATGTTAGCAAAATATTTCATCAGAGCAGAGTAGCCAGAGCAGTCCTTGAGGCACAAAGTTAAAAATATTAAAGTTAGAAAAGGTGGTTAGTACACGATGGAGCAACAAAATGAAGCTGTATTTGTTATCAGATAATTAGTTGTAATAAACATTGATTCGAAGGGGCCAAAGTTAAGCAACAGAAGTGTGTTGTTTTGAAGGCTTTGACTTGGTAGGAATTTCTGATGCCCAGTTCAGTTTTCTTAAGCACAAACTGTTATTTTTTTCAAAAGCTGCCTTTTTTAATAGAGCAAGACCTCTTGGGATTTGTGAAAATGTCTTGTAGTAGAAGGGCCTATGCAGTTTGTGTGTGTGTGTGTGTGTCCAGTAGCTAGGTGGACAGGCCTATCTGCACCAGGGGCAAGCCCTTATCAGAACCACTGGGATATCGTGAGTGGGATGACATAATCAATGATCAGAACTGTTAATCAATGGTATTCTAAATAAGCATTGATTTGGCCTACAAGGTTAGCCAGCTTTATTGGTTTATATTAAGCAAAGCAACACTAGAGACAAAAGGTCCATGACTGGGACAAACCAGCTGGAACCTGTTTCTATGTTTGACGAATAAAGCACATGGGTTGGCCTATGAGTGTATGCTATTTTTTCTCTGTCATGTATCCTGTCTTTGTTTTTTTTTTCTTTTGGAAACTTTTGTATTTTGCATTTAATATTGTCTGAGAAGCCAATGTATGTCAGTCTCGACTCAGTTCTAGTCAACATTACTGTCACGCACATCCTCATTTGAATACAACGACGCTTCCGTTCCATCTCATTATCGAAATGGTCAAGTAGACAGCGGTCACTTGAGCTGTGTCACCTTTCACAAAATGGCTACCCCTCCTGGGGTTTTGTTGAATGAAGGAGTATGGCAGCATGCTGCCAGGGTGTCACGCATGGGGGCTTCACGTCTACCTAATTACCAGGTAGAGCAACACACTCACAGCTCTTTGCATGTTAGTTGGAGATGACCTAAGAGGATATACAGTTTTGCATTTACCATAAAATTTTCTTGTTGTTCTTTACAAACCAGGCATTCAAAACAGTTGTCAACTTTAAACTCTCAGTGTTTCTTTGAGAGGCTGCCTGTCATATGTGCGTCTTAATTTCACAGTTTTCATCAAGCTAACCAGCTTGCCAAATGTTCCCATAAAACATGACAACTTTCAGTATGTTTAAATTATCTAATAACAGAAAGATTAGAAGACAAGTGTGAAAAATGAGCCAAAATAATCCCTTTAGTCTCCTCTTACTGCAAGAAAGCTTAGTTACATGATTACTGTGTCGTCAACATGGATTCATCCATGATTTTCCCCAGTGGCAGTGGCTTAGTTCCAAAGACAGGGTACATCTGGCCCACGAGAGCTATTACAGACTATCTGCATCACCCTTTATGTCTTTTAGAAAAAAAATAATAGCGTTTATTTTTATAAAAGTAACATCTGTTTCCTTTCAATCTCCCTCATGCTGACACTGCCTCAAGCTCCAGAACCCAAACAAATATTTGACCCTGGTGATGAGCTAGAAAAATGTTTTTAAGCTAAACTGGCTATTTGTATAGTTTATCTAATATTCATACTTTGAAGTTTCACATAAGTGTATCTTCAACCTTAGTACGTACCAAAAATAAGTTATGAGTGATGATGAGCCATCTTTGATCTACATTATCCTTCTGAAGTGCTCTATATCTGCTCATTTTGTCTGTCGATACTGCACACATCTCAGACGTCTTCACTCTACCACTTTTCTTGCCTATCTGTCCCCCTCCTTCATTCTTTGTCCCTTGTGAACCGCCCCTCCCCCGTCACCTCTGGCCCTCCTTCTCTCCTCCCCCTCCGTGAGGCTATTACAGGCAGCACTCCTCCCTCCCTGCCTTCCTCATGTATTACCATTAGAAGACATGCATCTTGGGAGCTGCTGCACACTCCTCTGTGTTTTGATTAATATTTTAGCAGCCTCAAGGAGGAAATGGGTCTTCCTCTGAGCTAATCCGTGTGGGGTGGATGATTGGAACAGAGGAAAGGGAAAGTGATAGAAGAGGAAGGTCAAGCTCAACTGTTTTATTTTTTTATGCCAGGAATTGTTAAGGCATTCAGTACAAATCAAGTGTCAAAAAGCGGGATTGATCCACAATGGAAGAATTCAAAGTAAATGCTGAAACTAAAAAGCATCAAAACATCTAAACAACCAAAAGAAAGCCAAAATATAACATAACCAAAATGTCCCACTTCTGTACAACTCCTAAACCTACTTGTGAGTGAATCTCTCTAACATGCATCCAAATAACTGAGTACATTTATTTATTACTTTAATCCAGAAGCCAGTTTATCTCTCGTGCTGGTCCCAAGCCGGAGTGAAAGGTGAGGGTTGTATCAGAAAGGGCATTTGGTGTAAAACACCAAAACTAACATGCCAGTTCATCCAAGTGACACCATAAACCAAATGACAGATTCCAATTTTTAAAAACTGTGCCCGTCCCAACTTTGTTTTGACACAACTTTATTACTTTTACATCTAAAACCAAATGTTATGCAATTATAACTTAATTTACAGCTGTTCATTTTCTTTATGGAACAAACCCAGCTAATCATAGCTGTACTGTACATGCAGGACTGTGCAAAGTCTCAGTTTATTTATTTTTATTTATTTTTACTGTCAGTGGAGCAAATAATCATTGTAATGGATGTTAAAGGATGCATGCTTTTTGTTGCTTTAATTTTCCATACCTGGGAGATGTAGGCAAAAAAAGTCTTGTACAGGCTCACATTTGTTTACTATTCAGTTGTTACATGCCCTCACCATATCTTTACAATAACTGTTTACACTTGAAACAAACAAACAAAATATGGTCATATTTGTTTCAGGTTTAACTTCAGTGCCTCTTTGATTTAGTCACACCAACAGTTAGTTGTTCACCTATAATCAAAGATGCACATGAAGATGTTTCTTAGAAACAAAGTTGATGTGGCATGCACATTTGCCAGACATCCATTTATTTAACAACTGTTTTCATGCTTATTTGAGGTCAGAAATCTCTAAAGTTGAACCTAGCCACCCTACAGAGGAAATGCCTTTCTAACAAGTTTACAGGATGTCATACTTTTGGTCTCATGACCATGGGTACTTTAAGACTGAGAATATAGATGGACCAGTTTGCCTTTTAACTAAGCTTTTTTCCACAGATTGAAGCAATGCACTGATTACTGTGAATTAAGGCCTAATCTATGTAATCTTTCACTCCTTCCTTCAAACACCTGTGGACAAAACATCTGACTACTTTCACTCCTCTACTTTGGGCAGAGGAGTTTCACTCACCCATAACTTGGAGGGAGTATTTCACCTGTCTCTAGTTGAGAACCATGGCCTAATTCTGAGGCCATTTGTTTTATCTGATATGTATATCCAGATAAATCAAATGTAGATTAAACAGACAATCCAGTAAACAACTAGGCATAAATCCTCAATATTTAATCATAAATATATTGAGATAAGTGAGACAAAAATCACTTTTGTGCATCATGCTTTATGTTCTTTAAAACTTGGACTCTTTACAGTCATAAAGTGCATCTTTTACAGTTATAAAATTGATCACCATTTATATTCTGGTTTTATCATGATGCTCAGTATCCATGTCTGCTTTTCTTACTTCTAGTTTTTAGCAGCTTTAATCAGCCTGGATGTTTGATTTCATTTCAGTTTTTGAGGCTATAAAAAAATTAACCAGGACAGAGAAAACACTATAAATTTAGTGCCATAGCAATGCAGTTTCAACCACACAATTAAAACTTCAATGTAATTTTCTATTTTAAGAATGCTAAAATAACATATTTTTACTTCATATACTAGCAAAACTTGCAGAATGATTAATTCAGTGGTGGATTACTGTCACTGCCTCCCTTTGGTGCTAACAGCAGAATGACACTCATTGCAATAATAACATAATAACACATAATAATTAAACAGATTTTTAATGGTATGTAAAAAAAAAACTTCCACATTGCTGAGATAACAGTACAAATGCCTGGTTTGTTGAAATATCCAAAAGGAAGCAAACGTTTCAAGAATACTTACAATATGATCATAAAACGATATTTTAAAAAATCATTTTTTATATACTTGTCCTACTTAAGACTCTTTTTAAAAACTGCGGCTTCTCTGAAAGAGAAAAGCTTTATATTGTGTACAGACCTAGAATTTGTATATTTTTAGACCTTTTAATTGCACAAAAAGATTATAACCAGTGTAAAAAAAAAAACTAAACACAAAAACTAAGCATCATAAATTGTCTTCCCTGAAAGAAAACATTCTTATTGTCAAAGTGTATAAGTACTGGAAACTGTCTGTCTTAATAATTAATGGATCAGATAACACCACAGTGGTGTACATAAACCTCCACAGACAGACTTTAGCTCTTATTTTCTTCCTGGGTCTTGTAGTTTTCTTTGTTGTACTGGCGGTAGTGCCTGAGTGTATCAGCACTGAGGTTTGTGTGCTGCTTTACAATGCTTCCTCTTTCATTGATTCCCACTCCCTTTTATTTATGTTTGTTTACTAGGCTGCTTGACTCAAGAACTGCCTATTGCTTTTATTGTCGAATGTAATGAAGGGTGCTTTTATCACCATTTGCCTGCAGGTCAAAGGTGAGAATGGAGACAAATGGGCCAACTGCACAATGATGAACTGTGCGTCTGAACCTGGAAACATACATTTAGTTCATTGATACCAACAGTCCATTTTTTCTGTAGCTGGAGACAATCATGAAAGCATTTTCAAGAAGAGAGATAAATAAAGTAAGTATTTAAAGGTCAACCTGTGTCTATTTTAAACAGTGCTGAAACACGGATAGAATGCAGTACAAGCTTAAATGTTTTTGAAGGAACAACTTAATACTTAAATTCACATATTTAAAATAAAAAATCCATCCATCATTTGCCACTTGTTCTGGAGTAGCATCACAAGGGCAGCAGTTTGAGCAGAGAGGCCCAAGCTTCCACAGCCACCTCTTCCAGCTTTTCTGGGAGGAATCAAAGGCATTCCCAGGCCAGCCAGGAGACAGTCTCTCCAGCATTTCCTGGGTTTTCTCCAGGGTCTCCTTCCAGTTGGACACACCTGGAATACCTCTCTAGGAATACATCCAGGCGGCATTTTTACCAGATGCCCCAACCACCTCAACTAGGTCTTTCGATGTGGAGGTGCAGTGGCTTTACTTTGAGTGTGTAGGTCCCCCACCTGCAGTAGGGGCCATATTGGTCTTGTGCAATGTGCTATGGGAGGTAGCCGAAGGCAGGGACCTTGGTGCACTGATCCTGGCCTATCAAAGCTGGATCTTGGGACATGGAAAATAAAAAAAATAAAAAATAAATAAATAAATAAATAAATGGAGGAAAACATAACACAGAAAGCTTTGTTTAGCTTGTTCAAAAAATTAAATATAAAATAAATACTACTGATTTTTAATTATGTAAATTTTATTTTGGTTTTGTTGTCTTCAATGGTATTTCTCCTAGATAATTGAGTCATGTAACAGGTTAAAACTACATTTCACTTTGCACATCAGCTCCTTTTACCAACATGTGAATCATTTTGGTTGTATTTTTCATGGAATTGTCCTCGTGGTGTTGCAGCATTGATGAAGTGCATCATGGAGGTCAAGTGTTTGCAATCACTCACCATGTTCTCAGTGTACATTGAGAAAAGGTAGTCTTTGAATAAAGGCTAGCCTTTGTGGTGTTTAGACTTATTTTTACACTTTGCTAGCCCATTTAGTCCTGTGTCCTTGGGGCTAGGGTAGTTTTGTATGAATCTACATAGTGCATGCTTGCTAATGATGGTGGTATTTAATTAAATTAAATGCTGCTGGGATAAAGCATTTGATATCTGTATAGATGACATGGCATTGCAGTGGAGGATATGAACCACCAGCTTAGAATGGCTTGTTGTTTTACTGTCTATTTATAGAGGGCATTATTTGTTGAAGGACAGTCTAGCTAATGGGGAGCTAATGCAAGCATAAGGAGGATACACCTGCCCTTAGGTGTTTTTCTTAGCAGGTACAATAGCAATACATTTCTGAACATGATACATTCTGTACATTCCATATTGTTAGTTAAGAAAAAAATTGTAAGAACAAGTCAGATTAAAGCTTAAAATCCAGTAGCAAATCACTGCCCACAAAAATATTGATTTTTTTTCTGTTCTGATTTATTCTTTTGTTGTACAGTTGAAGTCCTTGCAGTTCTAGCTGACCTTTAGTGGTAGCAAAAACAAACAAACAAACAAATAAATAAAACAAAAAAACTACAAGTTCTCCACCAATTCTATAAATTAAAGAATCTGTGAACAAACTCTTCTGTCTGTCTCTCTCACTTTGTGTGGTGTAGAGAGGTTTCTTCATTAAAACTGACAGAGAAGCCAGAGGCAGGGGATGTGTTATAGCTCTGCAGACCTGTCACCACTTTTTCCACAAACTATAATTCAGTGCCATACAATAATTGAAATAATTCTTTAATATACTGACGAGGCTGCCAAATGTTGAACCAGAAAACTGCAGACAGGGAAGATAATGTGATCCCTCATAGCGTTTTCTTTTTGGATTCATTTTCTATTCTAATGTATTAAATGCATAAATTCTTCCGCTAATGGTTTGTGCACTGCAGACCAACAGCCCATTCAGTGACGCTGTTAAGAGGGATTTTTGCACTTAAAACAGGAACAACCATAATAAATGCCAATAAATCTGTGGACATGGCCATTTTTCCATAGCCCTAAATGTGTGCTTAGTTAATCCATTCTTCTGCACTGGCCATTTGCAGAAGGTAATGTGGAACTTTTTACTGCAAGCCACTGCTGGAATCTGTTGGAAAATGAGGATGAATATTTTAAGGAATCCCAAAAAATAAATAAAATAAACAAATAATTGTATTGCATTGATTCAAAAAGCATTGTTAGATTGCTCTTTTTCTTGCCTCATTTAAACTGATTACTGCAATTTCTCTTTATGCCATGTGACTGCAAAAAATAATAAAATCTGTCATGTAAGTTGTTGGTCAGGTACTTGAAACACTTCAGGTCAATGAAAAACTAACTGAAAACAAAGTTTGTCTTTTCCAGTTTAGCTCTAAACAATCTTCCTCTTGCATGTGACTTTTTACTAAGTACGCTTGAAGATAATTTTGTCTTTAGTCAATAAATAAAGCAGTCTTTAGTCCAGTGTGTTTATTTTTTTGTTTTCTTCAAAGCAAGTTTTCTAATACATTGTTAAGGTAAAAAAAGTCCTTCAAAAATACTGTAATGGAATATTTGGACATTTAAGTTCATTAAACCGTGTTTACTGCAGTGCCATGACGACTCAAATTCACTCCATACTTCATAACAAAAGGTAATATTTTTTTTCTTCTTCTTTGTGTGTCATGGGCCCTAAAAAATAAGCAATTTAGTCAAATACCATTTTTTTTTCTGACACTTACTGTGAATTGTCATTGCATTTAGCTTCATTATTCATACAACTGCCATCTTTGAGGCTGTTTTCCATGTGTAGAAATTGAGGAACGTTGTGCCAACTGAATGCATTAAGCATCAGACTGTTCCTGAGAGAGAAAATATTTCAAGATTTTCCCCAAATATTTTTCTTACAATAATATTTTTAGATAAATGCCCAAACTTGACCTGGAATATTTGTAGCAATCAGTAACTCATTTCACAATAAAATGAACCAGGATTTAAGCAGGAAGTTCAAATTCAATCTTTTTGTTTTCCCAAAATTTAAAATAGTTTGCACTGGCATCTTTTTGAATTTGTGTTTCAAAATCATTAGGTAATTAATATTTTCTTTTTCAATAGAAAAAGTGAAAAATATTAATAGGATTTTTAAAATCTTTTTATGCAAGTGTATTTATACACTTATATCTAAATGGTTATTTCACCTAAGATGAAATGAAGTTTCCCACCACAGTCACAAAAAAATATTTACAGTGCTCAGACATTTGAAACAAAAGGTTATAAGCAAGTAATAATAGGGTCTTAAATTATTGAAACTACAGGTGGATTTGTCACTGCCAGTCTTTTAGACAGAATATTGTGTATATCCTCCAACTATTATCAAATTGTTTTGCTGAGAGCAAAAGAAAACCTTTACCCATCAATGTTTGTTGTCATAGCCAAGACATTTGTCTGAATATTTGATTCTTTGCCCTACTGGCATGATTCCCAGCTTTGTGTGCAATTGTGCAGTCTTACTTTTCTACAAGTTTATCATTGCAAGCAAACAGGAGTTACAGGAAAAAATTGTGACACTGCTGCAAACGTTGTTTAAGTACAAGGCAAACAACAATATATGCAATCTAGACAGGAAGGAATGGGTATAGTCACCTTGGTACATGCTCCAACTGGGCTCTGACTTTGACTTGAAATCTTCCTCAAAGCTTTTAACAGGCAGATGTAATAGCTCTGTGGTTTTGAAGAGGTCATGGTTAAAGCACCTCAGGAAGAGAACAGTGCTGTCTCTTGTGGCCTCAGATGTGGTCTAAGTTGTACTCAAGGCAACGACAGGTAATCTATCTGAAGGAAAGATGCTTTATGCTGATTTAGACAGGAAATCAGAAACCAAGCATTGTATCAGCCCTGTTGTCTCCTTGTTATCCCAGCCCATTATACTGAGGAGGTCTTACTTTGGAGGATACAGCACTTGGTGTGTGAAAAAAGAGCCCCTTAATTATAACGATTAAAGGCAAGTAATGTGAATGTTCTATCAAAAAGGCATCATTTGCATGTTTTTAGCTATAAACAGATAAACCAATTATACCCACAGTTCTTCCATCAACATGACACCCATAATCATATTAGGAAAAGATACCTAGAAGAAAATGACTTCTTCTCAGCCCTTACATTTCATTTGGCATATACTGTATGTCAAGATGAAATCTTTTTCACAAGGCCTTTTTGGTACTTTTAGAGCCTGGATTTTGGAATATCCAAGAGCAACTGATTTGTGAAAAGTACACACCAATTGGCATCCTTGAAGATAGGTCTTACTTACTGCTAAGCAGTTTATTTTTGTTTGTTTGTTTGTGTAAATTGGGTGGAATTGTGGTTGCATCAATCAATTGTCAAGAATCTTTTAAAATGCTTTGGCATTTTGCAAACAATTTATATAATGGACTATGTCATGTACAATTTAGTTAAGCTTTTATGCATTTTAATTGATGAAACATTTAGTAAAAATATTTACTTATCTCAAAAAACTGTTTTCATTATACTCAGCACTTTTTCTGGAATTAGCTGTCTTAAAAGCAGCTCAGACAGACAGTCTGGCTGCTTCGTGTCTATGCAGTGGAAATTCCATTTCTGTAGATATGAACTTTGAGAGCTGCATGGTTCTTTACACAAGCATGATGATATCAATGACAGCTCTTTACTTACTGATGAGAGCTCCATATGATTAGGTGGTGGAATTCCACATCTGAAAATAGTTTAGGAACAAAAAAAAAAATTTTTGTATTTAAACTTTGTACTTTACCTCAGTTGTATGTTTACACCCTATCTTGCTTAAATTACAGGGAGTAGAAAGTCCAAAAAAAGGATCTTCATAATTAATGGTACACACTTTCCTAAATTTAGTAGCTCTGTTTGTCTTGCAACTCATAATAGTGAGGGGAAAATCAATTAATCTACACTGTGTAATATACAAAGACTGCAGAAACACACAGACTTGACCAGACCTCTCCAGTGATATTTAAAGTCTTTGTTCCCACAGGCTTGCTCTCCTGGGACCACCACACTTCTGCATCCCAGAAAAGGCAGCAGCTTCCGGATGTAGCAACAACTCTTCTCTGCCTGAAACAGAAGAACCCTATTACATCTTTTCATTTTTCAATCCCCCCACCCCTCTTGTCTTGCTATCTCTTTCTCTCCTTTACTTTTTTTTTTCGAACAGTACATCACTGTGGCTTTATCCATTTCATGTTTAGTGAAACTCCCCTGGCGAGCCTACACAAGGCAACGAGATGCCGCAAATCTTTGATATCTTAAACAGAGGGCACAGTGCCAGGTCTCCCGCCAGAAAGGGAAAAAAAACAAAACAAAACAAAAAAAAAATCCCCGGCAATCCAAGGGAGGAACATCATCCTGAATCAAACAAAATGAATAAATAATCGGGGCTGCAGACACACATTTATACTTGCGGTGCATGTCTGTGGAGGATTGGTTTACCAGCCAGAGTGATTAGTCTGCTGGCAAAATTGTTTGGTTTTGTGGCTCAGCCATTTACAGTATGCTATAACAGCACATCAGATCCAGTTCTTAACATGGCCCTCAGTTAAGATGATTGGCCAAAGAAAAAAAAAGATAGATAAATGAAATAAACAACACTGCTTGCTTTTACCCTATCATTTTAGATATGGGTGTAGGGTACTTTAAACTAGAAATTGTACTGCTCATATACATTAAGAATTACATATTATTACAAAACTGTTATCATTTTGGGTTTCTCACAGATTTTTAAAATCTGCAATCATTTACTGTAATCCTACTTTAAAACCATCATTTTACCCAAAGTTCACAATTTACAATGCTATTAAATACTCAAAAATGGTTTCAGATACTTTTTTCTTCGCAAATGTTTACAAGAATTCTTTTTTGTTTAAGATAGAGACGTTTTATTAATGCAACTTGATCACAATCTGTTTTGCAGCTGTTTTATTTGCTCTGCCAGATTTATCTGAAGTAATTTTGTAATACATTTTGCCTCTTCTTATAGATTTTGCTTTTGTATGACATAAAAATAAAATAGGGGGAATTTCTTATTGATAACAGCGACATGCCTGGAGTTGCATTAATAAACAACCAGGCAGAGATAATATTTTTCAATGCTAAATCGATTTTCATAAGGTTACATTCCTAATATTTATATTTCCGCAACCTCTCTCCTGTTTATACAATACAGGGTATTAAAAGGGAGATTAAATTTTACCCGCCTGAATATAATACAAACACAAAATTATGCTTCCATTTCCAGGGCAAGTTGGGCATTGTCATTTATTTATGAGGATTTTTATGCACTTCCTCTACCTCCCCATCCCTCTTTTTTTTCCCTTTTTGTCACCCAACAGAAAATATGGTAATTGTGTTTGTCAGTTTGTGTGTATACATATAGGTATGCATGCAGTTTCATACAGACGTCTTTTAATGTCGGCCTTTTATACTGCACTGAACGCAAATCTGGGCTGTGCTCCTTTGTGGTTGCATTGGGTAAATGGAGGTCATGTGGTTTCAGCAAAGTAAAATTTTCCATCCTCCATCAATAAACACTTTACCACATCCAGAATCAACAGTCATCTTCCTTCACTTGTTTTCTCCCTCCTGTCTCTTATTCCTATAAAGACAGTCAGACTTTTATTTCTGTTTCAATGAGTTGCTGTTATCTCTTTAAATAGGAGGCCTGCATCCCATGTACTGTTGCTACAGTCTCAATACTTTAAGGTCAAAAAGAGCACCATGACGATGGGAAAATGTTTTATTCTTAGTTGTACAGATTATATACATATAGAATTAGGCTTTCATAATTATTGGTTTCCACTGTTGATGGTCATTTCAATTCTGTCTATGTCTTCATATTCACTTTAAGCAGATATAAGTGCTGAAACAGCGTCTGATATTGCTTTCTATATGTCCATCCAACAAATGTATTCAATGAAACCTTATGACCATAATATTATTAATAGTTTATCTCAAATCAAAACAGAGAATCAAAGTTCTTTTTTTTTTACAGTAAAAGTGTAATAAAATCATAGATATGATATATGAGAGATTTTACTAAAATGTCTGGTATTGATTTTTTTAAATGCTTTACTTTTGGCTCTGTATTTTTAAATAATTTATTTGATAATTATAGTTAACATTGACATTTTTAATTTTTTCATCCTAATGGAATCACCACAGTAAATGTACTAAATTGGTAGTGTAACACACTTGCTGATAAAGAAAAGAAGATAAAAAAAAGGGTTAGCATGCATTGCTTGCAGAAAAGAAATAAAACTGCATGTGATGAAATGCCATATAAGTGTTTTACAATGATTACAATATCAGATCAATTGATTTGTCCACAGTACTGGTCCACTGGTAGTCAGAGGTCAGTAAGAGTGTGGCACCCCTTCTGACTTTGGTACAAGTGCTGATTCTGTGTGGAACAGAGTGATACGACTGTTTTATCCTCTGCTGTGGCAAGTAGGCCCACAGCTTTTTCTATCAGTCTCTTGAGATCTGACAGATCATCACTGTGTCAAAGTTGACATCTGAGCTGATCTCACAAATGTTCGATAGGTTAAAAATTTGGGGTACCTTGTTGGCCACTGGAGGATTTCAATATGATCCAGTCAGTCCATAGAAACACATGCTGTGTTTGGACAGGTATTAGCTTGTTGAAAGTGCTGGCTCAGGAGGGGTAAGACATGTAGACAGAGGATATCACAGCTCGTTGCCCTTCCCCTCATGCAATGCCACTGCTTTTGCCCTCTGGTTTCCATTGTAGATGTCACAGCTCTTTTGTAAATCAAATAATTTACATATGCATTGCTAATCCTCATATGCACTCAATTACTTTTAAACCAAACCATTAGGGTGCTTAACTGTTTTGTTACTAAAACTAGAATTATGAAAATTGAAAATTTAGAAGGTTTGCTATAAATACTAAAAAATAAGAGGGTCAGTTATCCCAGTATGAAATTTTGGAGCTAGTTTGATCAGGATTGGTTTTGATAAATAAAATGCATAAATAGAATAATTTTCCTTCAATTGCAGCTCCCCACTGGGTCCCAGAAGAACAGTTTAAGAATGACTCAAAGTAGATGGCAAAAATCTGAAGAATAAATGTTAGAAATGTTATGATAACACTTAAAATTGGTTCATATCTTCACTTGTGTGCTGTTGAAACTTTGCTTTACCCTCTTTTCATATTCATTTTCTGTTTTCACATTTTCACATTTTCATTCATTTCTTTTATTACATATAGGTAATGCAAAATCACAAAAAAAAAAAAAAATAGAATGCAAGTTCAGGCATTTCCATTTTCTCTTCCAGTATCTGCAAAGAAAAATGTTGGAAAATGTCAGCTGGAAAGATCACTCACAAGGTAAAGGAAGAACAACTGTGCAGCATCAGCCCAGGGAGAAATAAAAGCATCTCCTGCAGTCATTGATCTGAATGTGCAAAGACTGGTGATCATACAAGCAACCAACAATCCATCAATCACAAACAGAGGGGAAAACAGCACAAGCAGAACAGGATGAGCCATAAAAGCAGAGGTAAAGTCAGCATATGTCCCATCAAACTGGAAATAAAACTTTTATCTGTGTAAAATGCAAACATGAAGGCGTGTATTGTAATCATTCATAAATAATGGGTCATACAGCTTTATTGTAAAGAAACTGATTATTATATATACACACAACAAAATAATAAAATCAGTAGGAATCTTGGTGTGGTTTCCCACAAAAATCCTGTCCTTATGAGGTGAAACTTTTCTTTCATTGATATTCCTAATGTCAAACAAGTGCTTTGACAATGCGATGTAACAACAAGAAAGCCCTTTTTCAAGCTCCGGTGGTACATGGTGTGTTGACAGTTCATGCTGGCACAATGAAACAATGTCACTGGAAACATTTACTCTCATTGTGATAAAAGTTGCATTTATCACCCGATGGTGTACAAAGACCAACAAAGTTAGACTTTTTAAGCTGCAGAAGATTGTGTTTGTTGTTATGAAGCTTTATGCTTTTACTGAGGTTGATTCACATTTATTTCACTAAATTACTGATACATCATGTTTATAATTTATATTAGAATAGCCTGTGGCTTTGAAAGGAGCCAGTTGAGGTGGTTTTGGTATTAACATGCCTACTGAAAAGGGTTTCTTGTAGGAGACCCCTGTACACACCCAGAACTCACAGGAGGGATTATATATCCCTGCTGGTCTGGAAACACCTCGGGATCTCCCAGGAGGAGCTGGATATTGTCTCTGGAGAGAAGAGTGTCTGGGTTTTTCTTTTGAACCTGATGCCTCCGTGACCCAACCTTGGACAAGCTGATGCCAACAAATACATGTAGTAACTAAATTTAAATACTTTCTCATTTTCAAATGTTTCCGTTTTATTTATTTTGTTTGTTTTGTTTTTAGAGTGTAGTGTGATTTAACATCAACCAAACTCGGAGAAAAAACTGCAACATGACTTAGAAAAGGCCATGTAAGTGCTTGTAAGATTTCTTTGACCAATGATGTTTTTTGCACAAGATTTAAAATTACTTCTGGAATAAACAGATATAAATAAATTTGTTTATAAGTTGAGTATTAAAAAAATATAAAATTTTTCACCAATACACAACAACAATTTTTTGTGTAGAAAAGTAAGTATAATAAGGACCCTTGCAAACTACAAAATGCTTTTCTTCATTACTTGTATTCATCACTCTCTACTCTCATTCCCAATTTGAGGTACAGCTATTGCCATGAGTAAAATTCTACATTTCCGCAGGGCCAGATCATTTAAACCACAATGCCAGTCTTCTGTAACTTTAGAATCCCTGTAGGCCCACTTCAATAGACCCCTGGTCCCTAGTGTGAGCCTGGTAACTTCTTCAGAGAAACGCTCAAGTTCAGTGGCTGTAAAAATGTCAGGATAATGCACCACTAATGGTGTTGATGTGTAACTAAGAGATGTCCCTGTAAAAGGAATGTAAAACTAGCTCTTGAAAGCAACTACTCATTTACAGAAGGAATCAGGAGGTCTGATTACTGCAATATTGGTGTATGAGAGCACACATTGAAGACAACGATAGAAAATATGTTAGAGTAGTTTTGATTAAAATTAAATAATGTTCTGTTTTAATTTACTGTCACCACATAAGTTAGTCATAAGTCATTGCCAAAAAAGGAGAGCTATCGTTCTGATTAAACATATACAAACTATAAAAACGAGTGCATAAATGATGAGGCTTATTATAATGATCAAAAAGATAGTTAATGATGACAACATACACAAACAAATACAAAATTCTAGCAAAATCCAAAGATCATACAAACACAGGGCATTGATTTAAAAGTATATGTATATATTTTTTTTTTTTCAAGTTCTTTTGCTTTGCAATCTGTGACTTGCAGGAAAATATTGGCATCAGGCTGAGACTCAATATGCTTTATGTCAAGGATAAAACTATATTGGTCTGGGTAGTATTGTTTGTTTTTTACTAATACTAGTTTGAATACAAGCCTGCATGTTGAGAGTAATAATTGTTGAGACTTTAGCCAATACTCCTCAACATTATTTTCAAAATAAATTTATGGAGTGGATCATTTACAATTCTGTTTTATTATTAATTTTTGTGTGTAGTTGTAAATATCGGATAAACAATATTTTTTATTCGCACTACCAAATAATACTGAGCTCCACTATGATCTATTTTTTTTAACCATGTTTAAACGGTTGTGTTGCTGCTCCTGAATTCATAATAGAAGATGTTTTTCAAACCCTGTTCAATTTACTTTCATAATAACTACGATTTTCTCCACCATGCAAGTTTTGGAGTCATATAGAATTGACCTTTATTTAGGAGGTAATTGTGCAGGTCTTTTGCAAATGCCTGATTGTGATCTTGCTCTTCAGAATGCTGGTTCAGCAAGGTTCCATCCTGTTCCTCAACACAGTCCTGTCTTTCCTCCCAAGGTGTCCTCTGGCAGCAATGGCCTCTTTGAAGACTTCCCTGCTATAATGGAAACACCACACACACTTCCTAGACGGAGCAGAGAGGAGCACTAATTCCACACTGATAAAGATCCCCCTTCCTCTCATTTCATAAGTCTCACACTAGATACGAAGCTGCACAAGATTAGATGTGTCACTCCTCCCCCATCTTCTGTAACACAAAAGTCTTCAGAAAAAACCCTGTCAGAGGGAGAAAAAGAGATAATTAATTTCATTGCCGCTGAAGTATGGGTGAAAAATGGGCAAAAGATGTACATATACAAGTTGAGAATGTTTCCGTTTTAAAAAATACAACTACAGAAGAGAGGTTCTTCCTTAAAACGAGCCAGAGGTCACCTCTGAAATCTGTTAGATTTAGAGTCTAGGTGTCAGATTTGATATTCTTCTCTCACTGTCTAAACTGACAGAAGAGATTTAAAAATGAAGCCCTGTTAAGAGTGTGAATCTGTGCATATGCAAGTGTGAGCAAAAGTTTCCTATGCTTATATTTCGATGAAAAGAGAAGAGAGATTTGGAATCTTGATCAAAGCTCCCCATATGAAGTTCTCATTCTCAATTGTTCCAATACATTTTATCTGATTTATTTTTTTCCTGTTCCACTCTCTAAGTAAGAGTGTTATCTGTCGGTGTTTAGCAATATGTTAAATCTGTTTTTGGAAAAGAGAAGATTTTAGAATGATTCAGAGCTGTCGCGGGATGTGCAATACTTCAATTTTTGTAACTGAAAGACTTTTTCTTTTACACATTTTTTTGTCTGTTTTTCTGTTGTTGATATTTAGATAATACAAACATGATATTGTCTTACACGATGTGAAGGTTTCATAGAAGTTTGACTTTTTACTGTGTGGCAGAATAACTTGTGATAAAACAGTCAAACACTAAAGCGCATCTCTTCAATTATCTTAACGTATCCCACTTTGTTCTACATTGACACTAAAACTAGATAATCACTTTTCATGCTATTTTTGCCCACAGCTATGTTATTTTTTAGACCAGGAAGTGGCAAGTTTATGGCATTTTGATTGACATGTTGTGTTGCATGTGTCTCTGTGTCCTCCTCTGCTGTACTTTTCATTCTTCCTGTCTCTTTGTGCCGGTTAAATAGGACTTCCCTCCCAGATGTGAAAGCTTCATATTGTGAACCTTTTCATCTTCTTGAAGAGCAGTTTGATCAAAGCTGACAGTTCACGACCCTGTCACTGCAGTTGTAAAAATACTCTTTATCACATGTTCATGTTTTGTAACTGCATGTAGCTATAATTTAATTATAACTGTGACAACATCAGTTTGATATGAGAGTTTTGAAATGGTAAATTTACTGTAAGCCACATCTCGGGGGGGGGGGACTGAAAAAAGTGCATTTATCTTGAATCACGGTCTTTTATTTTTATATCTTCAGTGGAGATTTCAAGTTCAGTTAACCTAAAACATCTGAAACTAGATTAAAAAGTAAGACAGTTTTCATTCAAATCAATTCAATACAATTAAAAATCAATACATGTAAAGCATTTGTGGTATTTATTACAGGGAAGACATTAGATCACTATACAGAGTTCACTCATACATCAAAATGTCTCTACATGAAAAAACATTCTTTTCATTACAAGAGTCAGACTATTCTTTACTGTGACCTTCCTTCTTGACTCCAGCCGCAGTGGTCCTAAGGTGTAAAGTTGCTTATTTAATTATTAAATTTTTGTTATTTATATAATTTTGCTTGGTCACCAATAATTGTGAAACTTCAGCTATTTTTTTTATCTGGACAGGCATCATATTTCCCTCAGGTTCCCATGTGCTGTGTGCTTTGAAAATAAACTGAAAGAGCTGAGGTCACCAGGCTTGACGGGTTTGTAGCACAGCTTTGAAGTAATCAGAAAAGGAAAATAAATAAGTAAAAAAAAAAGTCATGAATTTGTCTGTAACATTGGATACCGCTGATGAATGGCAATCTATGGCACAGTGATGACAGTTTCATATTTATAAAAGGCGTGCTGACCCAAACTGGTATTTAAATCTTTAATTAATTTTGTTGGGTCAAAAATCTTAACACAACATAATTAAACAAAATAAAACTTTTCTTTTCTGTTCATTTTAAGGAGGATGCTCAAACCTTGATATTTCAGTACTTCTCTTTCTTGTAAAAAGTTTAGATCATTAAGCCAGAAATACAGTGTATTTTTTTTGTGGAAAAGATAGAGTAGCAAAATTAGGACATTGTTGTGCAGAGCAATGTTCTGCAGATAAGAATTCACTACTAAATGTTGCACTGTATAAACAAAGAAAACAACAGGAAAATATTGGCCTCCCCTTTGTTTGTTTGTTTGCTGTATTTTCTGTTTGCACACAGATTAAACATCTTAAATGAATGTGGTAATTAACACGTGCGAGTGTAGGCGCTGGTTGATCTACTTGTTTGTCTCAGATGAAAGAAGCATATTTTCAGTAAAACAAAAAGTGAGATTGTAGTTGGTGCATCATACTCACTTGTTTACAATGTACTCCCATGAGGGCTCCCCTCTATGTTTGTTGGTGTATTTGCAAGGGGAGACTTAAAATAGCCCTCGAGCTCAAGCAGGGCACCAGCTATAGGCAGACTGTGCCCTAAATGTGTACACAGCAGCCTGGTTTTCTTTACTGATCTGTAAAAAGTAAAAGCTTTATTCAGAGTGCCTCATTCTTCTGTTTGATGTGTGCTGGGTTGACTTTCAAAGAACTATGTAGACTCTTCCTTTACAGAACCACGTGTTGTTGCTGGAGCATAAACAGTCACTGAAAACAAGTGGAAAGCAGTATGGTGTGTATGCACACCATACAGAACAATCTGTATGATGACAAAATGCAATGGACCTAAAATGCAAAACACAACAACACTGGACAGCAGTAAAAAATAAAATAAAATAAAATAATAGGTAAATATAGCATAGCCCAAAGAACAGCAGATACTGAGTGACACCCGCCAGCTCACAGCCCTCCAGTAGAAGACCTGAGATTGAAGTGAAGTGCAACTGCCGAAGCGGAAAAAGTGAACTAAGTTTTCTTTTTTTATATATGATATAAATGATTTTGCCATCCTCTATCTAAAAGTTCATATAGGGACCAAATAGCCTGAAAGAGTGACCCTGGCATCCTATACACCCAAGGTGTCCCCAGCAAAGCCACTTGGTCATTAGCTTTCGCCAAATAGCTTTCTACAATCAAACCCTCATGGCTCCTTCAGCAATTCTGCATGAACAAAGACTCAACTTATTACTCCAAAATCCAGACAGAATTCACACTGCTTCTCCATAATCCATGGTTTGACAATCAGTTAGATCCTGCTTTTCACCACCCTAGAGTAGACTTTCCCAGGGAGGATAAGATAAGAGATGCCCTGATATTTGACAATACTCCCTGGTTTTCCTTTTTTTTTTAAAGTCTTGGAATACAAAATATTCTTTGGATAAACATTGTTTACAGCACACCCCTTTGTCTCAACAAATAGAAATAAAGTATTACAAAATAGAACTCAAATTAAAGAGATATAACCAAGCTGTTAAACAAGCCTCTCATGGTACACTTCATGTGATTTTCTGTTAGGCCAAGTTGGTGACCTTTATAATCAAAGCATATGCTAATTACTGAGTTATTATTAAAAGAGTGGGAGTCCATGCCCAAAGCTATGCTATTTCTGCTTCCACAAAATCCACAAATCAGGGGGATTGCCACTAAAAAGGTGGAGCAAAAATGTCACATTGTCTCTTTATTGTCTTTTCCACATTTTATACTCTTCGAGTAAAGCACAAAAACCAGCTCTGAAATGATTAGGCTTTTGTCTCTGTTCCCAAAGCTTCCTGCCCTCTCCTCCCCTGACCTGCAGTTAAAAGCACAGTCATTTGTGCAGACGAAAATACATGAATATTTATCACTGTGCTGCCTCTGCAAGGTATGCAGAGTGAGTCAATGCACAAAGAATTGATCTTTCAAAGATTATTTTAGATTTCATTTGCAGGTTGTTTTTTTTTTCTTTCTGTGAACGCTTCATTTTCTTCCCTGTAACACCCGGCCCTGTTCTTTTGCTTTTTATTTACCATCTACAAAATTTGCATAGAAATAATTTGTGGCTTAGCTATGTTCACAGGGTGTTCAGAAGTTACTGGAGTGGGACTGCATGACTGCAGTAACAGAACACAGTGGAGGTGAGATACTTACATCTTAAAGAGTTCATTTTTATTTTTACTTTCATATCATATCTCTCTTTAACTGAAAACTATTGACTTTGATGTCATGTTTTTATGTCATTTTGTTGATAATTATGTGTTTGTCACTTTAGCTTTATTAAAGCAGAAAAAGAATCTTAACACAGGAGATCTTCTGACTGTGTGTAATCAGCAGAATGATTAGGTTGACATACAAGGGTATTTTAGTGTTTGCTTTCATTTCTACTTCTTGCTCTATAACAAAACTTTAATGTGATAGATGTTTTTTCCTCTCTTTTCAGTTTCTATCACTGATGTTTTTAATGCACCCTTTTTTGAGATTTGAAACAATTCAAAACACTTCATCTTTGAGCATGTTGTCATACACACCAAAAGAATACACACACACAGACACACACACATCACACACATGGCAGGATCTAAATTGAAGAGATCAGCATGGAGTAGGCATATTACATCACTGTCCCAATTAAAACAAAACAACAGGACTCTTTCAAGATGTCCTGCAGGGGAGAGAAAATGAGACGGGTTGAGAGAAAGAAATAGCAATAACAAACCCCAATCCAGTCAGATCGTCATGATGTTCATTTTAATTAAAAAATTGGATTCACCACAATTAACTCCAAACTAGCCCCCTGTGGCTGAAAAAAAAGAAAAGAAAATGATTGGCTATTAGTTTCCAAGCAACTCAAAGAGCTCCACAATATCCTGAGATAATCTTCTTTAAATAGTGTTCTCGTTTTCTTGTGAATAAAAGTTAGTCTAAAAACATCCTCTTTGAAATGTTGATATTACTGATGTACACCTGCAAGAAAAATAAATCAAATGTGAATACCTTTCCTGGGTTTTGTAAAGTTGTCTTCCAGGTGAAGATGTGTTAAATGAAAGGACACAAAACTGAATGGTCTGACAGCGCATTTTATCTTCTTTGATCAACTCAAACATTCACCTATACTTGACTTGTCAGCTTTGATTGACCTTGTTGTAAGTCATGTCATGTCAGTGAGAGTGATATTTTCCTCTCGGTATGATGTGTGTACATTAATGTGTTTCTTTGTAATGTAGGTATTGGAATGTGTAAAGTAGTTGTCTGCAGTATGGATTACTATAGTGATAGAAGTTGAGTGGCTAAAGCCTTATGACTAATAGCCTGTCATGGGGCACTCAACTCCACTTGGTCACACAGATCAACACCTTTTTTTTCCTCAAAGGCAGATTTACACAGTGTTGCAATTGCAATAGCCAAGTGAGCATACTTCCCACACACACATACATACATACATACATACATTAAATTTTTCAATCTAGACTAAAATATTCAGATTTGTATTTACTGACTTGGCTCCAAAACACAACACAATACTCAATAATTCAACTCAATAAGTAAATACTTCTTAATAGGAATATAATTGACCTCATGTAAGATATTCCAGCCTGGCCTTGTGAAATAGGTTATGAATTACACACAAAGGGATTTATTGTCTTTTAACTACCCATATGTTTAAATTTGTTAATAAATGTTGTGTTTCCAGAGGATGATTAACCCTTTTAACTTGTCACTCAAAGTAGAAAAACGAAGACAAAAACAGAATAAGAAGTGACTCAAGTACTTGAGATGGCGCACAGTTGAGATGTGCAAATGCAGTGCAATGAGATTGTTTAAAACCTTGAGATGCATGCCATACATCTCATCAAGATGTATGCAAGGTTGTATACCAGTCTTTAACCATGATCTTCTTGCATACAACCACCAGCTTTTTTACAAGTGATGAATACACCTAACTAACCTAATAGCCATACCTGTCAAAGATGAAAAGGAACAGGTAAACTACAATAAAACATATGTACGTGAACATATACACTCATGCATCTGCACATGCATGTACGAACAATTCTGACACTTCTGCAATCACTTTTGCCCTTAAACTTTTTTTTTTCCCTTTAAAAGAGGCTAAGATAAGTATTCACTTATTAAAGCGGAACTGGAATTGACTGTGTCATGCATCAGGTTAATAGCTGAAAGCCATGGTTCAATACAGTAGAGCTGGGACAGGATTTGCTAATGGAAGAAGTGACATGGTTGCCGCCCAAATGTCATTCATCAGACTACACACTGTTCACTTAGGGGTTACAAAGCTCTGCCATCTTGCACACTCTGGCTCATCTATTAATCCAAGGCGATGGCACCCACTGGATTATGGAAATAACAGATTGAGGAAAATGGGACACTGATAGGCCATTCACATGGAAATGATTGGTGTCGGGAGAATTTCGCAAATATGTCTGACGGCATGTGACGGTGTTTTTTTCACTGTAAAGATGTGTCTCTGTTGTGCTGGGAGAGCTGTTGGTTCAATTAGAAGAAACCCATACCAGATGTTGTGGTTTGACTGAATGTTTTTGCACCCACCACTAGGTACACTGTGTAATTTCTGTTGCGTGTAATAAAATGAAGTCAGTATTTTTAACCAAAGTCTAAAATGAGAATGTTTAGTTTTTTGAGTGTAGTAATACTGAGTTCAGACAAAAATATCAATGGAGAAGGGAGGCAAACAGAAAGGAAGAATATGGAAAGCGTGAGTATGTGGACAGTAAATTATCCATCCATTCTTTACCTGCTTCTCCTTTCTTGCCTTTCTCCAGCAGTCATTCTGCAAGAGGCAGGGTACATACTGGAGAGGCTGCAGGTCCATCACAGGGCCACATAGAGGCAAACTAGACAAACAACCATTTACTCTCTCACTCACATCTGGGGACAATTTAGAGTTACCAATGAACCTAACATGCATGTTGTTGGTCTGTGGAAGGAAACTGGAGTACCTGGAGTAATTAAATTTCATATCCACAAGTAAAGGGAAGTCTTTTTCACACTACCTCATACTGTGAGAATGCCATAATGTCCAGCCTGGTGGACAAAATAGGTGACATGGCAGGATGATCCAGGGCACGTGTATAGGGTGTTTTGGCTCTGGACACAAAAAAAGTTTGAGCCTGCCCTAGATCCCACATAGCCGTAGGGAATGACGTGATGTTATGTGCACCCATCCTGCAACAAAGGTTGTGCTAAGTCAGCAATGTGTTATGTCCAGGGTTCGGTGTGTATTTTCAGCCACAAAAGGCCCAAATGCCCAGATGGCTGCTGCAGATCTCAGACTTTTGTTGGGCAACTAGTGTGCTGGACAGAAATGGAAGGAAATGGAAGGATACAAATAGAAGAATGAAAAGGCTTAAAATCACTATATATATATATAATGTGTGTGTGTATTACCTAAATTGTGATTTTTATTTTTAGCCTCAGATGGCAAAACTTGCACTAATAAGACGTAACCTACAATTTTAAAATAAAATGATTTGATGGTTTAGTTGGGATAAGAGAGCTAAAACCTCTTAGCTTTAATTTATGACAGGTTATTTATTTTTGGATTGATTTTCACTTCCATATGGCTTTCAGAAGTTTTTTTTTTTTTTTTTACTTATTGCCAATTAGTAATTCCAATTTGTCTAATTAGGCTTAACTTTTTAAGTCCCCCAACATGTTTGAACTAAAAGTAAAAAAATATATAATTTAACATCATTTTTGAACATCAAAACAGAAGTTCATATAAAGCATTTGTCTGACACTGTCTTACAGCCACTGTGAAAATTATGACTTAATTATTATGTTTGGATGTTTTGTTCAAGGAAGCAAAGTACATGTGTTATATGCTGACAACAGAAGAGACACTGACACCAGGGGACACTGTCTCCCATGCTGCTGGGTCCATCCTCAGAGCTGCCAGAACACTCAAAGTGTCTTATTCACTCAATGAGATACTTGATTGTCTTGTTTGTTAATACAGGTTTTGAATATTAGATTTGATAGGTAAACCAAAACACTTAACAGTCTCAAAAACCTAATATTTTTTGATCTAATATATATTTTACTTACTAAAACCAAATTATTAGGTACTTCCCTTCTTGTTGTAGTTTATTTATTTATCTTAACATAACCTTTCATTTTGAAGTAAATATTCTTGCAGGTAAATTAAAAGATTTAAGGAATTTTTGTACAACATTGTGGGCAGTCCACACTTGGTCATTTTCTGCTATGACAAATACATACAAAAATGGGGAAAAAAAGATGAATAAACTTCTTTAATCTGTGTATCATTCATTCTTTCCATTTATCATTGGCAATCAAAAATCAAATAATGAAAAACTGGTTGTTTATTTATTTTTTTATTTTAACACCAATAACAAAAAAATACCTGTTTTTTTGTCTTTCACTTTTAGGCTTAGATCAAAAAGACAAAATGGAAAAACGAGCACCAATACAAAATTTGATTTTAATATTTATTTGGTCGGGGGAGTGCCCCAGTTGCCCTTTTCAGGGAGAGGTTTTCTGATGTATGAGCTGTTTATCCATCGAGGTTTCTGAATCACTCTTTGTCTGACCCATCACCTGAGGGGAAAGTTGAACAATATAAGTGAAAGGTATAGTATGCTGTGTAGTAAATTTAAAATTTTGCAAGTATTAACAAATCCTGTTAAATAATCATCAGTGCAAAAAAGAAAAGAAAACATTTTAGTTTAATTTTAAATGATTTAAAATTCCTAAGTTTATTTTCCTCCTCAAAGACTAGACCAATGATTAATTTATATGAGTAAAGTAATACTAGTGAAATAATAAAATAAAATAAAGATTGAGATTGTGTAGAAGTAATCTGTACAAAAATATGCTACTTCAAAGAAAAAGGAAGAAGAAAATAGTTCACTTTTAAGTTTTTTACTAAATATTTCTTAGATGGTCTTTGGTGCTTGAATGAGTCCCTAGGGAGAGATCTGAATGTGTGCAAGTGAACAAGACTTTATGATACATACTGTCTGTTTATAAAAGCACAAACCATGATTTAAACTCTGCTTAGCATTACATTCCATTTGACACAGAGATGCTCCAAGATACATCAGACCTGTTCCCTCTGAGGAAGTGGAGGCAGACTTGTAGCTACCAGCATCAGTCTTTGAAGTTCAGTGTGGATTTCACTTACTGAGCCAAGCTCGGATTCTAAATGGCTGTGTGACTCCCTCCCTGCTCATTGCCAGGATTCTCCTGTGCTGGCAAGCTCGTGGCAGGGTTATTAGATAAAGAGACAGACTCTCTGGCCCCTCTTAACATCCCTCTCAGCAGGAGAAAATAAAATGATTTTACTCCCTCCCTGTTTACCCATAAGTGGAAATGGAACAAGACAAACCAAATGACTACACACAGAGAGACCACAGCAGACCTGGCCCGATCTCATCCAATTCACAATTCAGGCTAATTGAAGTTTCAGTTTTTTTCTCAGCTTGCAGATGATTCACACAGCCACATAATCATTTATAATGCATGTTTTACAGGCCTTTGTAGTTACTAAGTGTCATCAAAAGAATGGCATGTGAGCTTTATTATTGTGCTGTTTAAAATATCTTGATCATAATTTCCACTTGACCAACCAAAAACCACCTATACTGAAAGTGTGTTAACCTACTTTAAACAAGGGCTGTTCCTTGTGTGTACTACTTGTCATTCAGTTTCAAATTGAAACACATTCATGTTTTCAACTTTGTACACAAGACAAAAAAAAATTTAAGTGAATAGGATGTTTAAATTTTTTTTTAGCTGTCGTATTCTATGCTCCTGTAATTACCTGGCACGCCAGCCGCAGGCCTCCATCTAATACAAAGCTTCAACAAACATGCTTTCTCCTGACCCAGCTAGCCCAGGGACTAATTATCATTTTATGGAAATGTGGCTATTTCTGCAACTTCCATATTCCTAATTATTTCTGTTATTCCAATATCACCCTGGCTTTGATGTCCCAAATCCTGTATTTAAATAGTGTAAGATTTCTATTCTTTGTGCCCTTTGAGGATTGTTCATGTAAAATACATGGACTAAAAGTGAGTATTAGCAGATCCTCTTGGGGGTGGACATTCCAGGTCTAGAGCCTCCTTGTTTTTCCTTGTTTTTTTTCTGTTAGGAGCAAGTGGATGGGAAAAACATACACCAGATGTGAGGTATCAGATTATTGGCTTGTGAAAATGGACATGAAATCTACAGTGACATTATTTAGAGAGAGAGAGTGAAAAAAAAAATCTACATTTCAACTGCTTAATGTTTAAAAATAACAAGGGAGACAATGAGAGACAATTCTTCCTCAGATTGTAGATTTGTCTAAGTTTTGGATGAATTTATAGGTATCGTATAACAATTAAAATTACATAAAATGTCAAAAATATTTACAATTTTTAGGTTGACTGACAGTGGAAAGTCAAAGACGTCCATCCTTAAGACAAGGCTAAACATTGGTATACCATATGGCACCACCTCTGCAATTGTTAAATATATATATATATATATATATATATATATAATTTTAAAATCTGATGTCCAATGTTAAAAGACAGTTTTCTATCTGCATTGTCTCTTTGATACATGTGTTTTGGTTTGATGGCTTCCATGTATCCAATCTGTAGCTTAAACAGAAATGCAAAATAAAGTACAGATATACTCTCTGTAAGTTACTTCTTGGTATCAGCACTGCTTTGGCACATGTGCTCCATTCTAAAAGATGACTCTGTGTAAAACTATCATCATGTATTTTCATATAGATGAGCTATGGGTACCTGTGCTTCCAGCCATGCTTTTATTGATGAGGGGCTGTCAGGAGTGGGATGCTCTGCATATTCGCATATTAAACAGGCGGGGGAGGGAGGGGGATGCCCAGTTTATTACTGTTTGCTATAAATCAGCTTATAGCATCTCTCCACCTCCTGCTCCACCTCTTCTCTTCTGTTTTAAAGACAGCTCAGTCTGTATCTCAGATATCTCCATCTCTATTTTCCTCATTTTTGATACTCAGTTCACCAGTTCCTCTTATCTCGGTGATATACCAGATCCAAAATATACAGCATACAGTGTTGCCTTTCTCACTAAATGGTCTTTAGTCTTTTACCTACTTGCTTAAACAGCCATGAACGGCATACCTGCTGTTCTGATGTAGTTATGTTTCGAACACCGTGGGTACAGCAATTAAGCAGATAAAATGTAATCTTTTTTTTTTCCCACTGTTTATGAGTGTGCGCTAATTTAAAATGCAACACGTTGCACCACATTTTGGACTCATTTTCCAATTTGTAAAAGTATGCTGTTTCTATTTTTCAACATCATTTAATGTCTAGAGGTGGTATATCATAAAGTAATAAACAGTAGTTTAATTTACAAATTACATTATATTGCATGTCAGCAATGTTGTCATAATAGGTTGAAAAAGTGAGGTACTGTTTGGAAATATTGATTTTCTGTATCCTGTGGTAATATTAGAACAAAACTCTATATAAATTTGCTATTTGGCTCCAATTTATTTTCTTTGTAAGCAAATTATAATTTAAGATATTAGCTCAAAGGATTAGATTATTGATTAGACTGTCATTTTCATCATATTTTGTGTTATTTTTATTTTAACTGCTGCTGCAAGGAAAAGAGCAAAACAAAAAAAAACAACTAACTGTTAAGTCCGTAGCTGCACAAAAAAAAAAAAGTAGTGTTGCTCTTCACTGTGACAGTGTGATGGGAATCCTGAAACTCCATTGTAATGCTTCAAACATCAGTCAATTTTTTAAAGACTCTTTAGAGGCTTTGTTAAAATGAGGCCTGTCTAGATGCCAAATTTTTGGTTGGTTTTAATTCAAAACCACAAGAACAGCACTGCTCATGCAAACGTTTTACTTACAGATGCTGACACTCACTGCTCTGTTACCATTTGTGACCTGTGCTGGCACAATGAGGAAACTTTTAATAATGGGTTTTTAATGGGTTATTTTCAAATTCTCCATCTCAAAAGCTTCAAAATGATACGTAGTTTAATGAAATTTGGCGATTTATCACCTGGCCTGGCTACAAGTTAGTTTTGTTTAGAAGAGTGCCGGTTTGAAAACTGAATTTTTATTTGTCTGGAGGGATGTCATTGGGAATTCCGGCCATATATTTAAAAAAGCTATATATTTAAAACACATCTAGTAGACTATTATTAATTTAAAAAAAAAAGCCAATGTGGCTTAGGATAATAGAGTTACATGGCAGCCGTGTTACAAATATATTAATATATGCTTGCTGAGAAAGGCAACTAAAAAGTTAACTTCCCCTACAGATGCCCAAATCTACACGGTGAAACAAGGTTTAAAACACAGCAAGCAGAGAAAAACTTGGTAAAGTCCTCATGATGCAAGAATTGATGAAGCAGTTTTTATTTATTAGATGAAGATATATTTATTTGTAATGGTTTCTCCATTGTCTTACAATTTACTTTCATTGTTTTGAGCTTTTCTACACATCTGAAGTTTGGGTACATTGCTGTTGATAATGGTTGTAAAAGATGAAAATAATACAATCTTGACCAAAGAAAACTTATAAAATGAGTGCCACATGTTTGTGTAGAAAACGTTCTACTCTTAGTTTGAAACCTGTTGTATGATCTTTTCTGACCTTGTCAGGCACATTGGCAAAATTAATGTTCTTCAGTGGCACTGCTAAGCCAAACATCCCTATAAAAACTAGACTTCATGATGACTTAGATTTGTAGCTTTAACATCCAGTGTTTTAATCCCGTCTGTCCATGTGTCACTTTGTATTTCAGTATCTGCTTGTTTTTATATCTCCTATTGAATCCATTTTCCCCCAAAGACATGTTTGATGTGCTAGGCTCTTGGAGGGAGCATTCTTTTCAGTGTGGCAGGCTGCTGTGTCTAGCTTATGCATGTTTAATGTTGTTGAACATGAACGCACAGTCAGCCAGTCATAAACACAGCAGCTGGGACACATAAAGGGTCATAAACCTGTCAATGAAATTAGAGTGGCATGTCCACCAGTGCCAGTTTACCCATACAACACCTGCTGGAGAGGAGGATGGGGAAGACTATTTCTCATCACTTTCACTACTACATGCATTGGTGCACCATCTGACAGTAAATGTGCAGCTGAAGGATCTGCAATGTCTGCTTAAGACAGTGTTGGCAAAAAGAAAACTATTGCAACACAATGTTAAATATGCAGATTTTTCAGCTTTTGAATGCTGAATATACTATACTCAATCCATGCTGTTCATTTGAAATTCACTGAGTTTTGTAAGTTTGAAAAAAAAAATGTATTGCAGGGTTATTTGGATTTAAAGTTATCGCAAAGTAGAATAATTGTACCAGAGGGTTTTGTTATCTTTCAACATGTGTGGGAGGACTTGGGAAAGTGCCCTCAAGTCGGATCTCCACTTTTTAGGTTAACTGAGTCTGCTACCAGCTGCCAAGGGGCAAAAAAGAATAACACTCTTCTTCCACACTATTATTCATTCAACTCAATTAATCATTGGAACATTATCTGGCATGTGAAAATTCTCCTGCTGATAAGGAATGCATGACCCCAATATGATATTTCCAGCTATTGTAAAGCTAGACTAATTGATTGTGGTCTGTTTCAGCGACCAGCTCTTCATCTCTCTTTCTCAGTGACACTCTGGGTTTCTCTCTTGTTCTCTGTTTCTTCCCCCCACCTGCCTGTTATTTATAATTTTATTAAAGACATGTTTGCACCTTTTTAAAAAAAATCACCTAGAAAGTAATTAATTACTTTCAGTGTTCTACAATTAAACAACTGAAAAAAAGTGTACTTTTCCAATCAAAAAGCATTGATCAAAAGAATGTAATTGAAGTGGCTACTTCCAGCAGTGTAAAAAAACAAACAAACAAATGAAAAGTAATTTATTTTAGTAAACGGTTGTCCTCTCACCATTTCTTTCCACTATGTTCTGTACACCATAGACTTAAAGTGCAAGAGTCATGCCATTTACAGAAATGTATACAGTGGTGGACATGTGGCTAACCACAAAATAGTCACATTTTCATAAATGCTTACAAGACAAAAGACATTATTGTGATATTTTTTTTTAGAACACCAGGCTTAAAACAAACACTGTTTCCATTCCTGTAGACGTTGAAGAGATGCTAGAGATTTACGCACACCTGGGTGTTAACCTGGACAACAGACTGGACTAAAACTGCTTGACTGACTCTGAATGCTGCAAGGGAAAGAGTATGCTCATTTGCTTCAGTAGTTGCAACAAGATCTTCTATGGCGGTAGAGTGCAATTTCCTTTGCAACCATTTACTGGGACAGCTGCATCAAAGTCAATGACTCAAACTCAAAACTTTGATAAAAATTAGTAAATCTGGACACTCCTCTGGCGCCTCCAGAGCTCATTGTGGAAATAAGAATGGTTTAAGCCTTTCAACATATTGAACAACTACACAGCCTTAAGAAAACTTACTGATGAAACAACATGTGGCTTTTAAGTTCTACTGCAATAAAATAATATTCCAGAAAAGCATCCCTGCTCATCTTGACAGTTCTCCACAATGTTCTTTTTCTATTTAAAAAAAATGTTGCAAATTCAATTTTTTTTTTGTTTATATGTTATAAACCACACTACCAGTCTAATTATCCTTTGAGAATAAAACAACTTTATTTAAGCAAATTTACTTCAACTAATTTCAGATGAGATAGATTTCAAAAAACAAGTCACAAAGCCCCCCACATTAAAAAACCCTTTACAGCAGAAATGAATAAAAAAAAATCATTACAGCCTGCTTAAAAAATATGTTTTTGTCTGTATTGCTAATTTGTCCCATGGGTATTGTAAGAAAAGATATAGTATTTGAAGAAACTATTTAGTTTTAAATTGCTTAAAGTGATACATTATTATGGGTAGAGCTGCTTGAAGTCACTGGTAAATGGTTCACAATATGTTTCTCAGTCACCCATGAAGACAAACAAATAAACTGTCTTTGCTTTTATTGCCTGTATGTACTCTACATGTACTCTTTCAAAACCACTCACCGATAAATGTATCAAAAGGAAAATGAGGAGGTTCTATGTCTCGCCAGAAAACACTTTGACAAGTGGAGAAGCAAAAGATCAAATCACTTTTGCAACAGCTAAAGATAACCTAGCCCAAAAAGCAGTTTGCTGACATTCAGTGATGCTGTTTGGACATGTGATGATGGCAGCATTTAAATATTTTTATAAAGTATACAGGGTCAAGTTTATCTAAGAGTTCTTAACTTAAATTTAGTAAGGTCCACTCAATAAAAAATAGGTCAGTACAGTATTTATTAGAATTTTAAAAAGTGTTATAGTTTGTGGTATTTGGTCATTTTAGTTTTTTGCTGAAATGTGTATTTTTCTTTCTTTCTTTAATTTCTATTTAAATTTTCAGTCACTGTATTTAGTTTGTCTTTTATTTTATTGATTTGATATTTGGCTTTTTAGTTTGATCACACCTGTTTGTTGTCACTTGTTATCCACAGTATACAGTATACCCACAGTATATAGACAATGCTTGTCTGCTTGACAGATCCTCATTGTACCTGGTCTATTGTTTTAGCTGCTAGTTCTTATTGTTTACTTTTTTAGTTTAGTTGGTTTAGTAGTTAAAATACACACTTGCATGTGTGATGCCTTCTGTTCATAATGAGAATTCAGAATCATCTATATTTTTCCCCCAACTAATACAGTGATTCACATTGTTCAGAACTGTGTTGATGGCATTCTTGATTCAACCAATCAGACAAAATAACACATAAGGATTATACCAATAGGTTTTATAAAAAACAGTGAGTCTTACAGTCTGTTGGGAATCTGCTCCATTACTTTAGACAGTATAATCTTTGTGCATCTTCATACCTAATTGGTTGGGTGTAACATAAAAACAACAATTTTGACAAATGTCAAAGCACTAAATTGATTATGGGAAAAACAAATCTCTAAGACATGTCCGATTTATTTGTGAATGACACACCACAATTCTGTGTCTTTCCTCCATTTACCTCCAATCCAAAAGAACTCCTAATAACTGTTTTGGTTTCAGTTTAGAGTCAATTGAATAATGCATGTTAGAAACAAAGTACTTGTTTGAAAAGCTTAAGTGATCTCCATATATGCTCACACACACACAGCAATAAGTAAGGTGATCTTGTATCAAATTTAAAGAAGAAGCAGACATTGATAATTGAACTGATGGTTTATTTGAATTGAACCATTAGTATACCTATTGTGTTTGATAAACAGATAAACAGTTTTTGTTGGATTGCACCATTTAAAAAATTAGATGTTCAGATCTACTGTATAATGTTGACGTTTAGGAAGCAGGTTTTACTCATCGTTCTCTCATTTAACAAGAATGATTAACAAATTTTGACATTTACCCTGGATGAAGGTGAAAATGACTTGTTTTGAAACACCGATCAAAACACCCGTGACTATGAGTTTGCATGCGTGTGATTCAGATGTGGGCTAATTATGAAATATGTCAAAGGAAACTGACAAGAAAAGTGTGGTTACTTTTTGTCTTTCAACTTTCTATTATGTCAAAGGAAATTGCATTTTTTGTCATACACCTCTTTTGTCTCACCACATAAATGCAAATTTTTCATTTTATTTTTTTCTGCAGTTGATCTCATTTAAGGTTTGTAAACCAGCCACTAAGGAGCACATGCTAGTGTTTTTTTTTGTGCTGGTCCCAAGCCCGGGTAAATGGCGAGAGTTGTGTCAGGAAGGCCATAAAACACTTTTGCCAAAACAAACATGCAAGTCCATCCAAGCGACACTATACCAGATCAGTTAAAGGCCTGGGTTAACAATGACCGCCACCGGTGCTGTTGACAAACAGGGTGCCGGAAGAAATTGTGTTACTGTTAGTCGAAGACCACAAGGAGGGAAACGTGCCAGGAGACAGAGGGAAAAAAGGACAGTCAAGAGTGTAGGACTAAGGGTAGCAACTTTAAACAGAGGGACAATGCCAGGCAAGGTAGAGAGCTGGCTGACATGATGCAGAGAAGGAAGACAGATGTATTATATGTTTAAGAGACCAAATGGAAGGGCAGCAAGGCTTGCGGCATTGTTTAAGCTGTTTTATCATGGAGCACCATTATCTGGGGGAAGCTTGGCATAGAGCCCCTACTCCTTCGCATCAAAACGAGCCAGTTGAGGTGGTTAGGGGATCTGATTATGATGCCTCCCTTTGGTTTTTTTTTGGGCATGTCCCACTGGGAAGAGACTTTGGAGAAGACCTATGACTCTCTTGAGGGCTTATTTATCCTCTCTGTCCTGGGAACACCTTGGGATCCCCCAGTAGGATCTGGAGAGTGTCAGTGGGAAAAGGGATGTCTTAGTTCTCTCCTGGACCTGTTGCCTCCACAACCCGACCATAGATAAAAGTAGAAGATGAATGGATGGATGTCCAGAACAAATGAGGAGTATGGTAAAGAGGTGAAGAAGAGAGTCCATGCAGGATGGAGTAGATGGAGAAAAGTTTGAGGAAGGATTTGTGGCAAAAGTGTGGCAGCAAAGTTTTAAGGTAAGGTTTACAAGACAGTGGTGAGAGCAGCTATGCTGTATGGTTTGCAAGCAGTAGCACTGACAAAAAGACAGAAGACAGAATTGGAAGTGGCAGAGCTGAAAATGTAGAGGTTTTCCTTAGGAGTGACAAGGATGGAAAGATTTAGGACTGGGGTCATCAGAGGTACAGCACAGGTTGAATGACTGAGAGATAAAGTTGGAAAGGCCAAACTGAGATGGTTTGGATGTGTGCAGAGGAGGGACAGTGGGTATATTTGTAGAAGGATATTAAAGATGCAGAAGACACAGTTAGATAGAGGAGGATGACTTGCTGTAGCGACCTCTAAAAAGGGAAACAGTTAAAAAAAAAAAAAAAGAAGACCTAATTTAAAGTTTGTATGAAAGCATATTTACTCTGTTAATATGTGGGTAGTCGCCTGTCAGTGCTGCATGATTACAAAGCAACAATATTTCTCGCACTGACCACCTTGTAGTTTTCCACTGGTCATGGCCACAGAGCAACCAATTTTACGTGGTTTGTGGTCAACAAACAGCCTTTGACCTAAGAGAATGGTTGGTGCATCCATTGTGTGTTTTCTGTCTCAGCCCCTTTGATTGAGTTACTTTTGGTCTCAGCTCAATTACTTGCTCCTCTTTTGTTGTGTTGAATTATTTAATACTGGATCACAGTATTCCAAGAACTAAAGTTTAAATCACTGGGCAGCTCTTTTTTTTTAAAGAAAGTCCAGGAAATTCTCTTCCTCCATCCTGAGAGAGCGAGAGAGAGAAACAGAGAAAGAGAGAGAGGGAGGGAGAGAGAGAGAATACTGTATTTATCGGAGTACAGATGAGTTTAATGTACAAAATGAAAACCTAGTGAGGCAAAAGTGAAACATAAATATTTATGGCTTTTGAATATTAATGTAAATAATGCAATAATCAGATATCCCCGAGTAGAAAAAATAGTGTTAGTATCCGTGGTTGGAAATTAAAGAACTAATTATTTATTTATTTATTGCTATGAGTAGATACTAACATTTACTTAATGAACAGGGATCCACTGAAGTCTGCTGGTTTTACGAAGTCCTTATTCCCAGTTTTAGAAATGGATCTTTACTAGATTGAGACAATTTTGGCACAGTGATTGGTTAAACAAGGTGTATAATAACTAGTTAAACCAACTCTTCAAGGATTAGTTTAGCATATGACCATAACGCCAGATTTTGCTCATGTATTCATGCATGTAAGCAATAGCAAACTATCTAATAGTTCCTAAAATACTCTAAAAATGTAAACCACACAATAAGGAATAAAGTAATAGAGACGTCTGTTAGCCTGGTTTGTTAAGCCTATAACTGATAAAGGAATTACAACATGAGTTTACTCCACTCAGTGGGAGATGGATGGATTGATTAGGACCTCATTTGCTGTAATAAGGGCAATTCTCCCTAAAGAAAGAGTTGAGCTGAAAGGCAAAGCTGATTCATATTGATCCATCTATGTTCCAACAGTCACCTATGGTCATGAGGTGTGGGGCATGACCGAAAAAATAAGGTACTTGATACAAGTGGCTAAAATGAACTTCCGTTGTAGGGTAGTTGGGTTCCATTTTAAGAGATAATGGGAGGATCACGGAGTAGAGCTGTTCCTCCACATCAAAAGCTGAGGTGGTTCAGGCATCTGATTAAGATGCCACCTTGGTGCCTCTTTTTGAAGGTTTTCCAGCCACGTCCCACTGGGAAGAGACCCTGGGGCAGACCCAGAACTTGCTGGAGGGATTATGTAACGTCTTTGTCCTGGGGACACCTTGGTGTCCCTCAGAACGAGTGGAGAGTGTTACTGGGGAGAGAAATGTCTTGGTTTCCCCCTGGACCTGTTGCCTCCATGACCCAACTACGGATAAATGGCTGAAAATAAATGAATGAATAAACTGGATCAAATTAGGACTTCTTCATTCACAGTAAATGCAAAGTATTGTGTTTGTAGGAAAATTTGTTTACTTTTTAACCTAAAAAAACTGATCCCATCTTGAAAAAATGTCAGGATTTGGGTTTTCTTTGAGATTCCTTTTGTATTAAGGATTATTGTTTTTTTATGTTTCTGGTTATCCTGTGTTCAGTTTAACAAAGTCTTGTGTACTGGGTTTATTGTTATTTTTATTTTATTATTTGGTTGTCCTCATGTTTAATTTTGTCTTTGTATAATTTCTTGCTCCTTGTGTCCTTTGTATTCCTATCATAATTCACTTGTCCTCAGCCAATCACTTGTTTGCCTGTCACGCCCATCTTCACCTGCCTCAAGTTAGTTACCACTCACCTGTGCCAACTTCTTCAGTTTTTAAAACCTGGTCATCTCCCTCACTTACTTGCTGGTTCATTGCCACTTACATGTGCTGTCCGGTTTTTCTTGTGTCTCACCCTCGGGTCTTTACTTCCCTGGATTTGTTTTGTTATTTTGTTTTAGTTGTTGTCATGTCAACTTTTTGCTTTTGTTTTGTTATTTCAAAAAAGGAGCTCTCAGTATCAGTCTGCATCTTGGGTCCATACCATTCATTATCCATCTAACCTGACAAAATGTTTGAGCCTGTTATCAGGTTAAGACAATTTCCGATTATTGAAAGAACAATAAATTTTGTATTACACTTGCAAAATTAAAAGGACAACTAGAAGCACTCGGCAATCGCAAACCTCCACTAAAGCCATTGAAAAGTTGTAGAATCCTGATCGTGATTCAGATAACCACCAACATTTAATCAGTTGTTTTTGGGACAACCACAACATTTCCTGAAAGTTTTATCTGTTCATTAGTTTAAAGTAATCTTGCTAACAGATGTGGACAGACAGATGGGCAAACAAACAAACCAACCAACACTACTGAAAACATATCCTCCTTGGCAGAGGTAATAATAGGACATCTGCTTGCAAACTGAATCCAAATACAAACCATAAAGTATAATAATATTCCTTATCACACAAGATGTTTTTTTTAATTGAATAAAATTAAAATTTTGAATTGGCAAAGTCTGCCCTCAACCTGATCCTCATTTTATAGATAGCTTGAAAACCCTAAAACAGGAGGATACTTGCTAATGAAAGTGAAGCATGAAGAATGAAATGATGAAGTGACACTAGAAACTGTACAAAACACAAAAGCTCACTTACTGTTGCCATTCACAATAATGTACAACAGATATTTTTTTAATAAATGGCAACATATTTTATGCTACTTTCTTCATGCCCTGAACTGATGATGTTATTAGTCATATTTATACAGAAGCATAAAAATGATCACATTTAAGTGGATTATATAAATTAAGAATAGTGTATTCCACAATAAAATGACAAGTATTGGACTACTGAATTGTTCTGCCCACTTTGTACTTAACTGTTCAATTCTTGTAAATAAACCATGTATAACTTTATACTTTTGAAATGAAAGTGATTTAATTATGTATTAATAAATCATCTATAATGCATCCTCTTTCCACAACAGACCACATGTTATTGTAGTAATCTATGCATTAATAAGCTATTGTGGAGAAACCATTAAACTTGCTACTTGATGGAGGGATCTGACTGATTTATGACAGGGAGGCACTTTTCCAGGCAGGCTTATGAGGATCCAAGAAAACTTTTCAACACATGACTTAATAGCTTGCAGGTTAAATGACAGTGGAATAGCCAGGCAGTTAATTTCCTTAACAGATCCAGATGTTTGGAGTGTGACAGAGTAGGAGTTTGGTTTCTCAGACGCATGGTAGGGGTTGTGTTTCTGGGCTACATGATGATTTGTACGTGTTGTACAAAGCTGCATGTCTATAATATTTGTTTAGCTGCTGCTATTTTTTCTCTACATCAAAATATTTCTCCCTTTCTCCTCAAGAGCATATCTGTCGATTAATTTTTTGTTGCTATGAAAAGTACTGTAATTGTACAATGTGGTGAGACTTTCTGTGACTATTCTTCCAAATATATTCATTTAAGTTGCTTGGCAAACTAAAGCAGTTTATGTCTCAGTCTGCAAAGGCCTCCAATACAATGGCCATTTGCTTGTAATGGCAATGGATTACTGTATTGTATTCTGTTTATGATCCCCATTGATCACTTTCCTTCTGCTCTATGCACTGTGCAATGTCATTTGCCCTCTCAGATTCAGACATCCATTTTACTGAGCAATCTTTTTCAATATATATGAAGCATTCTCCCAGCTGCAAAACAGATCTTTGAAATTCTATTCAAGTTGTCAACATGGGACTTTTCTCCAGTGAAGTGTTTGTGTAGACAGGCATGAAATAACATGGTTTAGATATTTCATGTCCCGTCTCGTGATATAAAATTATATCATCAAACTTGACGGTCCTTTGCTCCTTGTGCTAAGCGACTAAAACACTGCTTTTCCTTCATGTCTGTCTTACAGGCTCTACCATCTGTTCACACCAACTGTTAAAAAAGAAAAAAAAAGAAAGAAATTCTGGTAACTCAAACAGTACAAGTGAGTAGATTCTTAAGGTCTATCAAAATTTGCTGTGAAACAAATGCTTTAAAATTAAAAGGTTAAGTTTTGTTTTACACTTGTGTTAAAATCATAGACTATTTCAAAGACAGACAGAGCTAGACTAACACAAAGAGATACAATTTCAACCATCCACACACACACACACACACACACATTGATATGTTGAGTTTAGAAACATCAGTTAACATGCATGTTTTTGACTGCAGAAAAAAGCTGAGGTACCTGAAAAAACTTTACATTCATGAAGAACACAGAAACAATTCAACCTTTTGGCTGTAAGGTGAAAGTACTACCACAATGTGACTTTGCTGGCCTTTTCATAATTCATCATTATATTTTGTTTTGTTTGTTTTATGTGATTTGACTTGTTTATTGAGACAGGAATTTGTAAATATGGCCATATATTGTAAAGATTTCAAAACTACTTTTTAAAGTGATAACATTTGTTAGTTTCATAAATCCAGCATAAGAGCTGTAGATTATCCAGAATGACAGATGCTATGCTTCATTTTCAGTTGAGTGAGGTATGATTGTGTTCATGTTCATTCTTCTGTGTATTTGTGCATAGCTTTGAGTGCTTGAATACACTGCCATGTGTCTGTAACTGTCTACTATATGTTGGCTGTTGGGTTGTTGGCTCCTGCTCATTATATTTTCATAAGGCATGCAGTACAAAGTCGACTGTCACCCCCATGCCTCTCATACTCCTTTTGCCCTCCAGTCCCTTACCCTCTCATGGCAGTGAGTTGTAGTACTCCCTGCTGGCTCTATATCATCTGAACCATCCTCTCACTGGGTTTCCTGTTTGTTTTTCCAGATGCTTTCTCCCATTTCTCCCACTGAGACTATAAGGAAATGATTTCTAGAACATAGCAGCACTGGACACAACTTCTTTAAAAGTGTGTGGGGTTGGAGGGGGGGCTGCATTTCTCTGAATCAATACAGTGTCTTCATTCTAAAGCAAATAAGCTGAGTAGTCAGAAGATTGTTGCACATGTGGTTGTGTGCACTGGAGTTAAGTGGATGCATGCACTGTAATCACTGACAGTACAGAGTGCATATATTTCTTGTACAAAACAGCATCCCATTCCAAAGCTTAGTGTAATGTTAAAAATTGCTGCTACTACAGAATCATGTCTTGTTAAAATAAAAATAACAGAATATTCATTGATCAGTTAAATGAATCCTGAAAGAATCTTGTGTTCTTTATCTTATTTTGTTTCATGATTAAAAACATATTTCTGTATTTAGTAGCTCAACCAGACATCATCAGCACAAAGCAATGCAACATAAGCTATTTAGGGGTCTGATCAGGCTCCAAATGCAGTTTCAGTGGTTATTCATGCACTGTGGAAGTCTGTGTAAAACTCCATACCCCCTTTGGTCCTGCCTCCTTTGTCTTCTTCACGGTCATTACCACTCACTAAAATTCTTTTTTTTAAGGGCTGTTTGCTCAAGCGGAGATCTGCCTGTGATTCCCTGCAGACTTTAAGAAAACATATAATTATCAAGAATGTGAATGGCCCTTTTACAGTCCTTTTACAGCCCATATGCTGCTAGCAAGTGCCTGACAGTGGCCATTCTCGTTAGTCGAAGACAGTAGAAGCAGACCGTTAAAGATATGTTCACAAGGACACATCAATCTCCCACCTACCATTCACTTCATCTGCACACTCTGCACACAAGTAAGCATTGTCATGGTTTTAAGAGTTTCTTTAAATCCAGTCTTGTCTTGTCTAAAGGCCAGGAGAAAAGCAGAGTTTAAGAGGCTCAGACGTATCCTGCATATTTCCATTTATTATTATCAGCATTATAGAGAATGAGTATAGTCCCAGGTATAAAGGACAGAGATTTTTTTTCTATGCTTTGCAGAAACAGCTTTAAATTAAAGTAATTATTGAAATAGGGAAATAAATAAGAGATATAACATAAAAGTGTTATTTGGTGTTTGCAGAGAAGGTTTCATAGTCAATGAATTGGTGGCATTAAAGTCGCCTACTTCATATTTTCAGCTCGATTTACAGCATGAAAGCATGAGAAAGTTGTATGCTAATAAAGGAACAGTCATTAGGTTAGTTTTAATTAAAAAAGCAATAGTGTTGCCGCATATTTTCACTTCTCTCTGTGTTCTCCAGAAAATGATAAAGATTTAATCCAATTAGCTCAGCACTGTTTCACCAGACTGCAGAGGGGAATAGACTCTAATTGGGCTGAAGACAATTAGCTGAATTAATTCCAACAGAAGTCAGAGAACATTGCCAGACTTAAACAATATTCTCCCTGCCAGCCTCAACAGACGTTTCTCGTTTCATTTTATTCAAATAAGATGATACAAGCTTTGTTAAGCAGCAGTGTACCGGTGCTTCATCTATTGTAGAGCAACTTCCTAGAACATGTTTGTTCATGTTGATTTGCTTTACATTTCTGTTGTAAAATAATTATCTTTGTAAGATGTTTGGGTGGAAATAACATAAGATCTGTATGGAGGGAGACTTCCATTTATTATGCATTTTCAGCATAGTTTCACATTTTTAATGAAGAAGTGTTGAAAGTTTTTTTTGTGTGTAATGATTATAAATAGGAGCACAACGCATCAGTCTGATGAAGAAGATATACAATTTCCTCTTATTTAGACTGTTATGACTGAAAAGGCCATCAAATAACTTAGCTCATTTATGCTAGTACTTACCATATGAGGAATAAACATTTAAAGAACAGATTTATTTTCATTTACTATTTTACCTTGTAAAGTACTTGAATAGTCAGCGGCTTACCTGTGAGCGGGTCATCACTGAAGTGTGGTGGTATCACTGAAGTGTACAGTGTCTTCTGCCCTGGCACATTAATGAATAGTTTATGTGTCATAACTTCAGCTGATAAGAAAAATACCTTTTGTTGATTACTTTTTCTAAGCCATCATAGCATGAAAATGTCTCAGATAAATGTCTGGTTAAATAACCACTTTTACCACCTGTGTCTTAACAGAAAATCATGATGTAATCACGAAATGGACAAAATGGTTGATTAGAATCCTAATCCTAAATCCTAACTATTCACTAGGTGCAAAATCCAAACTCTAGAAAATAAAAACTATAAACAATTTTTACATTCCTGATATAAAAACGGGATGAGGGGGGGTGTCACACTCCCCGGGCCCTCATTGTTTGCAGAAGCTCGTCCAGCACACCCAGAAATACTTGATTGAAGGCATCATTCTGTGCCATCTCCTCCCTTTGCAAGGTAGCTTCATGCTTCCTTGCCTCACATGCATCGCTGAGAAGCTACTGGATGTACTCATCACGTTGGACCCAGTTCAGCTCATCTGCAGTCTTCATGAAAGACAATAAGGGGGGAGGGTGGTTAACCAAAGCATCTAAAAAATATATTGTGGTAAATACACTTATATTTAAAAGCCAGTGATGAATACTTTGTTGTTGTATTTATGAACATTTTTTTCTGTAGCTGTGCGTCACTGTTTTAGATTTTACAAAGGCTAGTTTACAAATGTTAACTCTGTCTTTGCTGTAGCTCAAACGTAAGTTAATACATACAATTGAGTTGAATCTATGTAATAACTATGATTGTTATACTTCAAGTACATTTAAAAGTGATTATTTCTATATAACGTAACTTCAATCTATCTGGTCTTTAACCCAAGTAAAGACAATGTTTTTCCTCCACCACTGCTAAAAGCAGCATGGTGTGAAACATGTTTATTGTTTCACGCCATGTCTTGGTGTTGGTTAACTTGTTGCCATTTTAATAGATTTTTTTTTTCAAAATTAAATAACAAAAACAAAAGCTGCAGTTACAAGGTTTTAAAATTGGTCAGTTTGATTCATGTGAAGGGGACTCTCTAATAATTGATGTTGCTCTCTGGCCAATCAATGGCCTGAGTCTGCTGTCATCAAATATTCAGCTACATTCGGCTTGCTTGGAACCTCAGATGAGTAGGTCCTAAGAACTGAACTGGAAGCTGGTGGGATCACCTGATGTAAAGACTGAACTTGTGCTGGGTCAACCAGAGTAGGGCTGAGTCGACTTATGAGAAAAAGCCAATAGATTGCAGACCATCAGTAGTACTGAAAGTTAAACCATCTTGAAGTATCTGGTAGCTTCAAAATGATTTTGCAACAAAATAACAAGTAAACTATGTGTGCTCATACTTTGCAAAATGCACATAAATGCACACATAAAATGTTGATCTTTTACTATTTCATAGGGAGAAACACATTCTTAATGACATAACTGCACAGATGCTATAGTTGTACTTAATTTGTGCATCAAAGAAATAAAAAATTGAGTGTGAGTGCAGAACAGAGAACTTAGAAAAAGTAGCTTGTGGAAGACCCTTCGTTGGATCAAAGATCAATAGAGTTGGAGAAAAGACGTGTTTACCTTCCCCCCTTTGCTCCTCTAAACAAATGCATTTCAAACAGGCTCAGCGAGCAACCCCTGCTAACAATGACAAATGACAGCACATGAAGTTTTCTCTCTCTATTAACATAAAGTAATATAAACCGAAGGACACTAGTCTATAGAGAGAGTTAGGGGCTAATGTTCCATATCAGATGTGGACAATGTCAGGACTGAATACAGATTAGGCTGTGTCCTTCTCTCCCGAGGGGAATTAAAGGGCTGACACCATTCCAGCTGCCAAGTGTATTATTATAACATGTTGGTGCCAGGTCTGTCTTGCCTGGATTATTAACCCCACAGTCCACACCACACTGTCCCTTAAAACCACAACACAAGGTAGCCTTATGCTTGCGACTGGCTGTTGTAACTTCATCACTCTTACCCTCTTGAAAAATTATTGTTAAAGCACTTCATGGGTATAATTATGTTATACTGGTCTATGTAAGCAAGTTTACTTAATGCCTTTCATTAGCGGGGTTCCTATTAGGACAGAAAAAATAGGAAAAACAAAGATGAATTACAAAAAGAAAAGAATAAAAGAGAGACAAGTTGCTTAGTGTCACCAGAGCGTTACGGATAATTTACTGTGTAGTACTTCTAGTTGGAAACAAACTTTGAGAAAGTAAAAACGTAAATCACATTACTTGAGTAAAATGAGATGAAAGCAGTCTTAGGAATTATCTTTATCTTTGTGAATTTAGAGAATTTTAAAAGATCATACAATATCTTTCAATTTAGTTGTAATGTGAGTTTATTGTGTATCACTTCAGAGCAAAAGCAACTGATGCTTTTAAAGTCCTTTCAAACTTTAAAAGGTCAGAAATAAGTTCCCAGAAGTTGATTTTCCTGATGTGCTTTAAGATTAAAAAACAAACAAACAAAATAAAAAGCTGTTTCATTTTCCCTCCTTTTTAAATATATATAGTAATGACTTACCTTAGACCAAATCCAAGTGGCAATAGTAACCAGACCAATAAATATTATTTTAATGTCACTAGTGCATAAATGGTTTCATGAGTTTGATGAGAATAGTGCAACGTGACTGAACTGGTGCATTTACAAAGAGCAGTAGGAGTGAAACATTGTCAGCTTGATCTATTTGTTGATAGATCGCCGTCCATTTTCGGTATTGGTAAGGCTCATTGCTCGTGAAGTATCAGGTGGGTGTAAAGATTATCGGAATAGTGATGCTTTGAGGAAAGCGGAAGTTGAATAGGTCCTGCCGTGGTTCCGTGGGTGTTCTTATGCAATCTTGGTAGATGTTGCTAGAACACCCTTATGCATGTGCTGTTTCTATGCATTTGTTTTGATTCCTGTTGGGGTACAGTAGTTGCTGTCAGGCATAAGTGCACGTAGGCTTATTTCTGTGGCCATGTAAAATTTGTCAGTAAACTCTAAAATCATCTCTTCATTGACCACATGTTTAGCATATTTTATTAGGGACTATTGTCGAGTAACATATTCACCCTATTGTTTTCATAGAACTAGAGAAACATACTGGCCTTTGCGCACTGGAGCAAGTGTGACTTCTGTTACCACTTGTGTGTTTGGGCACTGTAATTGCCGCCAAACGTGGAAACATATTACACTCGATGATGAGATACTAGTGCTGGAAAATTCCATGCAATAATGCCTGTGGGTGTTGGTGCCATGTGAGCGATAATGTGTGGGCAAAGGCATATTTTCTCTTTAATACAGGCATGCTCACACTGGCACCCACAGAGCTCATTTGAGCTCAGTAATGACAGAAACAAGCCGTCAAGGAGGCTGGGGTTTGAGGTGTTGTTAAAGTCTTTGAGGTTTTCTCCCTGTGGGCCTCTGTCTGCTGCTCTGAATAAGAGGGGCTTTGTTAGATCAGTGGCAGAGGATTTTCTGAAGCTTGTTGAGCAGGTTTTTCTTACTGGGTTCTAGGCAGACTTAGTTCTGCAAATAACTAGCCCATACTACCTTCCATCTCATATGGCCAGTGACAGACAGACACACATAGACAGGCAAACACAGACATCCACTTTTTTTTTAGAAAGCTGATACAGTTCAGAAAGTGATGTTTTAATCAGCAAAAGGGATGTCAAACCTCAAAAAAGACTTCTTAATAACTTTGCGATCCTTGCAGTGCATCAGTAACTTGACCCCGAATTAAATGCATTTGATGTAAATCAAGCCTCTCAACTGTGACTTGCCATTTGTTTTTTTCTATTTTCAGTGTTGACAAATGAAATGTACTTAAACAACATTTTTGCAGTCATGTCAAAGAGCTGAAAAACTTAATGTTCTTCCACCCACTCACACATATGACTTTTTTCCCATTACCCACAAAGTTACAAACTAATGGAAGCCTTTTTGATATTGAGGGGTTCATAGACTTAGGACACTTATATCCTATGGATCAAACCAGTTATGCACCAAAAGCCACGTTTAAGGGGGCACCTCTGTCTCACAGTTATACATGTTAAAATAAAAACCAAACCATGATGTTAAGAAAATTATTCATAAACTCCTGAGACCTTATTGTGCCAAGACAAGTTTTCCCAAGATTTCTGCAGCATTTATTATGCTAAAAATGATATGTAAAGGAAAAATATTGGAGTCAGTAGACTGGACCTCGCCAGGTATGCTCCATTTGTTTTTCTCTTCAATTAAGACGTGGCATACTGACCAATTTGTATCCCTTCTTGACCAGTCAAAGGTGCAAGTGAGCAGCCAGCAGGAAACTGTCAGCATCATTTTCCTCTGGCTAGATGTTTGTCTTCTTAAAGCTCTGCTTGAGTACATTTTCCTCATTTCAACCTATTCCCTTACTGTCTTTTTAAATTTTTTCTTCTCTAAAATCTGAAAGAAAAAAAATGTGGTCATTAATATGGGATACGTTTTGCTAATAGACCATTCTGTGTCAGCTTTCTGTCCCGTGTGAGTGAGAAGTCTTCCAGGGCATGTCATTCTTCATGTCCCCTCTGTCTTTAACTCCCACCCTTGACCACTTAAAGGAGAGATCTTGCACAGCAGGAGCATGACAGCCATATGTCCTGTTCTTTGCTTTTACTCACTTTTCTCTTAACAGTCTGCAGTGTCCTCTGAGCACCGGAGAAACCAGGATTCACCTGGATTTGGTTAAACCAACTACAGTACTATACACTATACAGTATACAAAAAAGTTTCCAGCCTGTAGCTGTCAGACTGCTGAACTCGAACTGCACTTAATTCAGCTTAATCTCATTCATCTCACATATACTCTTTTTGTATGTTTGTATGTATGCATCTCTCTCTCTCTCTCTCTCTCTCTCTATATATATATATATATATATATATATATATATATATATATATGTATATGTGTGTGTTATATGTATAGATATATTCTATTTATTTACACTCTTTTATTATTTATTTATTTATTAGGCTTCTTGAATTGGGACCTGAGGTCAAATTTCGTACCACAAACATACAATGTGAACTGGTATGACAATAAAAGATCCTTAAATCCTTGAATATGTTGCTAGAAGGTCATGCAGCAGATATGGTTTCATTAATTCTACAAAAAAAAAAAAAGTTTGAATAGTGGCAATGCTTGGTAGATTGATCGAAAATTAAATAAAAAAAAAAAAACGAAAAAGAGACCTTTCAGACTTATCTTCCATATCTGCTCATGTGATTTGTGTTTCTGTACTTTAGCAATTCTTCTGGAAGATGAAGATTGATTTAAGTTGATATGTGGCTATAACTATACAATAAATGACACTATATAAATAGAGCATGTTTTGTGTATCTGAATGAAAAGTTCTACACTAACCTTTCAAACAGTGAGATGGCAGCACTTCATTCTGATGCTGGCTGAGTGCAGTTACAAAGTTATATCAATCAGCTTTTTATTCAACACTGAATAAAGCTGTGTCAAACACAGAGTTGTATGAGGAGCAGTGAAGTTTTCTTCGTTGCATCTGATGGTCAGCTATAAATGTAGAACAATGCAATAGCCTTAGGTAGTGGTTTGTGTGTGTGCGTGTGTGTGCATGTGTGCTTAGCGGGCAGTAGAGGGGATTGGGGCAGTGCCATGCCCCCTACAGTAGTTTATCTTGGGCTTGTACATGCCCCCCCTTGGTGGGGTCGATCCTCGGGGCGCCCTGCCCCAGCACAGCTCCATTAGTGGGTGTGCTAACCTTGCAACAATGCTGTGACACCCTCGTTTTTCATCAGACCATGGCTTCAGCCTTTTCGCTGCTCTCCGTCCAGCCTCAGAGTTTTCCAGATAAGACAGAGGTGAGAGGGGGGCTCTCAGGTTCAGCTGGAAGAGGCAACCTTCTGTCATGACACTCAAAGAAAAATATACTTCGTGTATTGCAGAGATTGAGTCACACAGTTCATGATTTCAGCTTACATTTAAACTTGCATTAATGTCTGATGTGTCACTGAATCAAGACAAAAGTACAGTTTAACATGTCAATGTATACTGACAAAATGACTTTATTCCCTCATAAAAGAAACAAAACAAGCTGTACTCCTCTTTGGTGAGAGTGTCTTTTCAAGTTACAAAATGCTCCATTCTTGCTTCTCTTCCTCTTGCCTTGCTTTTCTGTCTATGTAGGCTATCATTCAGCTTTAGTTAGATGCGAGTCCTTCAGTACATCAACTTTAGACAAGAAAGAGTTTGGTTGAAACAATGATAACTTTTTGATAGCCTCCACTGAATTGTGGTGTTTTTGAAACTTAATGTGGGTGGCACAGCAGCGCAGTGGTTAGAGCTGTTGCCTTTGAGCAAGAAGGTTGCAGGATCACTTCCCAACCTGAGGCCTTTTTGAGTGGAGTTTGCATGTTCTCCCTGTGCACACGTGGGTTTACTCTGAGTACTCTGGTTTCCTACCACAGACTAAAAACGTGCATGCAAGGTTAATTGGTAATGCTAAAATTGTCCCTGAGTGAGAGTGTGAATGGTTGTTTCTCGTTTGTCTCTATGTGTCCCTGTGATGGACTTGCTACATGTCCAGGGCTTGCCCCGCCTTCCGCACAGTGACTGCTGGAGCTCGGCACCAGCTTCCTGCGACCCAGAAAGGAGAAGTGGGTAAAGAAAGTGGATGGATGGATGTCATGTTTACATTGTAGTACTAAAGGCAGCTAGCTGTCCTGTAAATGAAATGTGGAAAAATGTCCTGTAAAAGTGATTTAAGACACAATCTTTAATCAGCATCAATCATGTTACTATTGCAGAGATGTGTCTAGCAGCATTATCTCACAGCTCTGTTTCCATTCATGCAGATCACATTTCATGAATACATTTGTCCAAGATGACCTTTATGGCCAAGTTTCATGCCAGTGCAAAAGACTGCAAGTGTTTTCACTTTTAAATAAGGCCCAGAGCATCAAGACAGATTAGTGTTCAGAAACAATTATAAGATTTTAAAGCCCATTAGCATCTTGTTTTATTTATTTATTTATTTTTATTATTTTCAATTGCCTTCCTTCTTTTAGAAGGTTGTGGTTATGTACTTCATAATTTAACACTGTAACACTCTGATAACTAATTATAGAAATATGTTAACCTTAGGTGCTATTTCGTCTGTTTTGAGGTTTCTGTTCAGCATTCTACAAGTGGTATTTGAATGACAGCAATTTGTAGATTTTAAATTATGCATTTTATGTCAGTGCATGTGCTAAAGAATACGATTTTCTTCAGCTGTTTACACAAAGTCTTGAATGTTTCACAACTACAAAGCCTGCCTTGTAATGTGAAAGTTTTTAAAACAATGAATGATATATCCCTGTCTATTTTGGATTATGTTTATTCATTTTAGACACCACTGTGATCCATCACATTTAATGCTGATGGCTAGCTATGCTTTTTCTCCGTTGGTCTAGACACACTTATTGTATCCTTTTACTAAGGCAGAGTGATGAACTCGTAGTCATGATTCCACAGTGGCAGATGCCTAATAGGTAATAAAGCAAAAGGAATGAAAAAAAAAAGTCATAATATGATACCCACTGCACTGTAAAACTGAGTGAAGAAAAAAAAAATGAAGACATGGGTAACATGACAAATCAAAGTGCCTGGAAATGGCAAAATCTTAAGAGAAATTACATGGTTGTTACAGTGTTTTATTTAAGCAGGATAAATGAATTAGTTTCTTTCTCCGCCACTCAGGATGTTCTGTGATAAAACATTCAATCAGAAGTAGCCATGGGTGATACTATTTTAGTGCAGCGTTCAGCGTCCTTATGCATTCATCTTTCTAGGGAATTTAGCCTGATTTATGGTGAAGTCTGGGGTACTTGGATGAGGGTTTGCCTGCTGGTACCTTACACTCATGCATGTCTATAATGAAATTCTCCAGCACAGGATTCAAAATTTGTCTCTGTAAATTTATAAAAGAACTAATTAGAGACAGACACATATGAAGTTTTGTGAATTGTAAAAATATGCAATCATTAATCCTTATTAGTAATTGGACATTTACATAATAATAATAATAATAATAATAATAATAATAATACACCTTTTTTATTTGCTTTTGTAACTATTAGTTTAAAGTAAATATGTGCTGAAAAAGATTTGTTTAAAAATATGATAGCGTATTGGACTTATGTCAAATAACTGCACACACACACTTAGTGAACAGCCACTGCAGTGTGATGACAACTCACTGCTCTATAAATGTCTATATAGATATATAGTCCAAATAACCCTAACACCTAACCCAAATGTAAATACAACAGTTAATATATGAATCATACTAGTTATATTATATTTTAAATGTAAATGCAACATTTACATTTACACACACACACAAAAAAAAAGAAAACCCACTTAATTGACCAGAGTACTTGACCTATTTGCTGTGAGGTAAAAGTGTTAACCAACACACTACTGGCTACCCCGACAGCTGTTGTCAGTAAAATATTCAGAGCTGGATATAACATCCACTTTTCACTGAATCCCATATTAGTCAGGTGTCTCTGCATGCACTGATTAAATTCAAGAGAGGACAAGAACTCTCATTAAATACAAATGTAGATGTAAGCCCCCTAATAAGATGGCTTAGGGACTAATAAGAGTCGACCTACGCAATGAATTAGCTCCTTGATATTTGCAATCATGCCAGTGTAATTTTTTAACAGCTTTGCTTTTTTATAGAAAGCATGTATAGAGCTTTGCATTTACCCATTCTGATGTGCAGACTTGTTGCCTGAGGTCATAAACTGAACAAAAAAAGGGGCCAATACAAAAAGACTGAGAGCAACAGTAGTGTTAAAAACAAGGAACAATAAACATTCTCTTTTTGCACAAATTTAGGATGTAGAATTTTCTTTACATGGATTGTTCCTCACATAAAATGCATCTTTTTCATGTGAGTTTCTGTATTTTATGGGATTTTCAGGAGGTATATGAAAGGGTTTAGAAGAACAGGTGTGCTTGGCAAAATACCCAGCTGACCTCAGAATGCCCTGGAGACTGAGAAGTCCATATAAGCAGAGGTGAGCCTGGCACTGTGTGACAGCGAAAAGTGTGTCCTATGCAGTCTCACCAGCTGGTGTGTCCTGGCAAAGAGCTGTGTCCTTCTCCTCTTCTGCCTTCATGATCACAGACAAATTGAGTGTGATGACTTAATTCACACAAGTTTGTGTGGTTAACTATGTTTTAAAGGAAGGGGTGCAACATATGTGTACCAAATTGTCACCATACTGAAGTCAGGGTTCGGTGCATGCAGTCAAGCAATATGTGATCACTATTCTCAGCTAGACAAAGGGACACATTTTTATTTTTTGCTAAACAAACATACAACAGCAGAAAAGTAAGTAAAGAGGATAAAATGTAAAGCAATCTACACCAAATTACAGGGGCGCAGTTTTAAACAGGGTGAAATCCTAACATTCTGAGACAAGTCATTGAAAACAAATACTCATTTTTTGTCCATTTTGTACCAAAAAAAGAAATATCTTTAAACATTTTTGACAATGTTTACATTTTTAATTGGATACAATAAATTGTACATTATCACTTTTTGAATTTATTTATTTATTTTATAGTGAAGTTACCCATTGACAAATACTTTGCCATATATGACCTTCTACCTTTAAACTTCCCCATTATAGAAGGTGGTTTGTTTTTTCTGTCCATGTTTTGGGTAGGGTAAGTACATCTTTAAACAAAAGTGTGAGAGAAAACATTTTGCCTTTGCCCTTTGATTCATAAGACACCCTTAACTAAGATTGATGTGCTTTGTTACACCCCTATTTAATAGTCATGAAGGATATAACAATCACTAAGCGCTAGGTACTGGTCTCATAGTACCCTTTTGTTAAATGCAATATATAAAACTAGATGTAACGTCATCAGGTCAGAACAGAATGTGCTTTACTGAAGATTTTAGTGTTAAAACTGGTATGAATATTTGAACCTGAATTCTCAAATATATATATATATATATATATATATATATATATATATATATATTTAAGAATTCAGGTTCATATATATATATAATATATATATATATAATATATATATATATATATATAATATATATATATTATATATGAATGTATGTGTGTGTGAACAACTGAACTCGCTAAAATAGAGCAAAGGAGCTGAAATTCATTATCATGAAAAAGAAGCAGCACAGCTACCATCTAAACGTACCTAGATGTGAGGATAATGTTCATTCTGGCACTACAAATCAATTTTTATTTTACAGGCACCCTTTTTTTCTGTAAAAAGTATCAAAACAGCAGTCCAGTTGTTGTACATCAGAGATTTAAAATGCCCATAGGGAAATGTCATTTTTCCTTAAGATACTCCTCACAACTGAAACTTCAAGGACAACCTTTAATTTAAAGATCTGATATAAATTATTAATTCAATTTTGATGAATATTTAACATTTCTTAATAAATTATTATGTATGCTATTAAAGACTACATGTAGTCGCACAAGGACTGTGAGCTCTCTGGCTGACTGACTTTTTTAAACTTGTGTATCTGCTATGTGTGTGTGTGTGTGCAGTTGTGTGTCTGTGTACGCACCATGGGAATTGTCTTGCTCCGGTTGTATTTTGACATTTGATTTATGTTAGTGTGAAACCATTTTCATGCAGGCCATTATGCAATCTATAAAAGCGAACGTGTGGTTTTCAGTGAGCACGGGGACCTGCTGCCGCATCACTGGCATACCAAGTGGCTCCTCTTCGTAAATTTCATTACACTACAGACACTGCTGCTGCTCTGACCATAAGCTAAAGGTGTCATTGCCTAATGAAGGAGGAGGCTGCAGCTAAGTGTGGATGTGTTCTGGCACCACTGTTATATAGTGTGTTTTATAAATATGGGCACATTGTTTTTTTCTAACTAAAATGGAAGTAGACTGAAAGTGTTGCTTTATCCACAATGTGACTGCACTTGACTGACTTGCATGAATAAATGAAATATAATTTCTATCTGCATAAATAAAAGGATTGGAAAGTATTAAACTGCTCATAAAAAGGTTACTAGAGTTGTCAGTTGCATGCTTTTAGAAATAGGCAAAATCTTAGCTGTATGCTGTTTAAAAACAGGTAGAAAGAATAAAAATCATAAGACAATGCTTTTCTCATCAGTCTCAAACCATAACATTAGATTATTCTAATCACTTCCAGTTAGTATGTAAATTTTCTTTTGTCCTTTTTTTCTGTCTTGATTCTTGTATTTCTCTGTTTTACTTTGCAATGCGTTGTACAGTTTGATTTCTATTGAAAAACATGTTTTAATTATTTTTTTGCAGTGTCATTGTAAAGATCACTTTTATAGTTTTAAAACATTTCTGGGTTTTTTTGTTTTTTCATTTTAAAACAGATGCCTTCTACTTTTAAGCAAATTCTTGAATTATGTGTGTAAAAGTCAGAAGTGAATTGGCATTAGTCTGGGATGTTGGGTTTTGATTACATCAGTGCATCATCCCAGTAGAGATCTATTGTGATGCCTGAATAACACCACTACTCCAAAGTGCATCTTAATACCATACTCGACTCCTGTAAATCACTTTAAAGTTGCCTACACGAGCCACAGACCTATTCATCCATACTCCAATCCCTGCATGATACTAAAAAGAGATGCCTTTTACACTGGAAAGCAATACAATGACAATTACATTATGGTGGCTGCACTTTGGTCATCCATGCGTCTGCTCTGACCCCAATGATTGGTTAAGCTCTGACTGTTAGGCTCAGCTGGGAAACAGAGGTGATGCTCATGGCAGCTCCATTGTTCAAAGAAGAACTTTACGTGCAGCTGGTGTTGCCACTGATGTGATTTGGCCTTTCTCTCCTTTTTCTCGTCCTCACTTAGGATGATAAAAAGCCTTCCTTTAGGAGTTGGCTGGAATGGCTCACAAGTCTGTTGGACAGAGTGTGTTGTTAGACTTAAAAGCATGGTTACCTCTGATGCACTTTGTGAAGTCTTACTTCATTTGTGGTTGGAATTAGGATTTGTGGTTTGTTTTGCCTAGCCATTAGTTGTTATTTTATTTATTTATTTAATTTGTTTAACTGTACACATATAGAGATCATGGAAATATAAGTTGTGAGAAGAATGGTTTACCTTTTTTAGGATAAAAAAATTTGCAAGAATTAATACTGCTGTCAACCAACCTCCTGAATATACTGGTGAATATCTACATTGTTTCTTTGACTACTGTAACTTCTATCTTGAGACAGTTTCACAAAGTACTGTCAAGCTAGGCCTGAGACACCTTCTTCCCATCTTGGTGCAATTTAAGTAAAGACTAAAGTGAAACAAGGGATTAAATGTAAAGTGCTACTGTTATGCCTCTGTCACAAAGCTGAAATGGACAGTATGTGTAAGAGTGGCATTGTTGGTCGAGAATGCGGTGTAATGATGACTGATGATCTGTACAACCAGGGATTTAAAATGGTAGATGTCTGACAAAGGTTTTTATGTGTAGAGTGCTACGTCAAAACCTGCTGAGTTACACTCCATATCTCCTGTGGTTCTGCAACTCCAGCTTTATTTGGCAAGCACACAAAGTCGCAGGACATGGACAGCTCAGTTGATAATTTATGAGTGACCAGAGGCAATCTAGAGGAGCTCAGCTTCACAGTGATATTGTGGAACTGTTTTATGTAAAGGCCTTTCCTAAGTCCTTCATTTAGCCCAGAATGAAACATTAGAATGGCAAATGGAAAAAAAAAAAAGGTGGTCAGTTGTGGTGACGAAAGAGTTGAGTCAAAAGGCAAAGCTCAAGATTTACTGGTCTGTCTATGTAGGAACCCTCATCTATGGCCATGAAGTGTGGATCAAAAAGAACAAGACTGAAAGAACAAGATCACGGCTACAAGAGGCTGAAATGAGCTTCCTTTGTAGGGTGGGCTCAGTCTTAGTGAGAGATAAGGAGTTCCAACATCCTGGAGTAGAGCTGCTGCTCCTTCACTTCGAAAGGAGTCAGGAGGTGGTTCGGGCATTTGATTAGGAAGCATCCTGGAATGCCTTTCTTTGGAGGTTTTTCCAGCATGTCCCACTGTAAAAGAGACCCCAAGGCAGACCCAGAACTTACTGGAGGGATTATGTATTCTTTGTGGTCTGGGAATGCCTTGATATCCACCAGGAAGAGCTGGAAAGCGTTGCTGGGGAAAAGGATGTCTGTTTTTTTCTGGATGGATGGATGGCAAGTTATGAATTACAAAAATCACAGATCAATATAAAAAAAATCTGTGCTAACACCAGAAAAGCTTCACATTTTTTGCAATACAAAAATGCCCTGTTTAGAAGTCAAATAAGTGCAAATAAGAAACCATCATGATTGGGTGTTCAGCAGCAAAAGGGCACAGCAGGGTACTATAGCATAGTAAAAGGGCTATTTATCTACAGATTTCCAGAGGCATATTTCAAACAAAGTGTTTCAGACGTCAACTTAAAAAATAAAATCACAAATCCAATATCTTAAATTAATGGACTGTTTTAAACAAATAAAATAATCTAATTTCTGTAAGTTAGAATAATAATAAGTATTTTCTACTGGCTCATTGTCTTTCTGATATTGATCATATTTCTTTCTCTTGTGCTTATTCCAATTTCTTGTTTGTTTATTGGTGTATTTGGCTTTAGTGAATTTCCAATTATTTCTTTATACCTAAATTTATGAAGACAAGTATTTGTATTTATATGTGGACTGGGCTCCATCAGTAAAGTGCTTTATGACTCATGTATTTTTGAGTCTAATGGAATAGTCATTTAAAAAAAAACCTTTAATCTTGTTTTAAAATCTTTTCTTAAGCCTAATATAAAAAAAATCATGATGCTCAGTAAAGGTAATAAACAGGTTAAAAAAACAAACTAACAGAAAAAAAAAAAGTACCATCAGAGGAGAGACTCAACGACGCTTACACTAAGCTGTGATGTGGGTTTGCAGCACTTAGACCACAAGTTCAAAACAAAGAACATTAATAGTGCATTCATTAGTTTGATTAATCTGATCTTACCATGTTAAAACAAAGAGGTTGTGTTATCCGTTTCTTATTGTTATTGTTCCTCCCACGGACCAAAAACATGCATGTTAGGGTAACTGGTAACTCTACATTGTCCCTGAGTTAGAGTGTGAAGGGTTGTTTGTCTTTGTGAGTTTATGTGGCAACCGGTCCAGGGCGTCCCCCACCTCACACACAGTGACTGCTGGAGCTCACCACAACCCAGAACGGAGAAGCAGGTAAAGAAAATGCGTGGATATATATAATTTTTTTTACTTTTCTAAAACCCATTACAGTTTCCCCTACTGTCAGATGAAGGTGATGAAGAAATCACTTAATCTAGTTGTTTTAACTAAAAACAAAAAACTTGACCACATTAGGCAATTTGGCCAAATATATTTCAGACATTTCATTTAGTTAAAAATCCTTTTCAGCAAAAATGATTATTCAAATGAACTCATTCATATTTCATACTTGTTTCATCTTGTTCAAGGTCTCTGGCAGCCGGTGCCAAACCCAGCTGTTATCTCTGAAGGAGTAGGGTACACCCTGGACAGATGACCAGTTTATCACAGGGTCAAAAAAAAAAGACACAAGGCAACCAAACATGCATGCTTACACTGCTTCCTGAGGTCAAAACTAACATGGGTGTTTTTGGAATGTGGAAGGAAAATGTGTAAACTTCAAACAGAAAAGAATGCTCAAGCAAGATTCAAACTGGAGATCATCATACTGTTACATAACAATACGTAACAATTGTTAAACGTCTAGGCACACTGTTATTTGAGGTTTTAATTTATTTATTTTTCATAAATTAATTATAATTTGTTATTTATATTTTATTTGTTTTGCAGCTATCTTCTTTCTTTCCTTTTTAATTTTTTTCTTTTACCTTAACTGCTACAAAATCTTCTAGACATTTGTACTGATAACATCATAAACAACCAAAACAATAATAATAACAATCTATTAACAATTAATTACATTTTTTATTCTTATTAAATTATGCCATCTTCTTATGCATTATTATTGTTGTTATTATTACAAGTCCTCAATACAAATACTTATAATAAATTTGGTTTGTGTGATTGTTTTGTTTGTTCATTTCTTTTTCTTTTTTTTTGTTTGTTTGTTTTGTTTTGTTTTTAGATTGGAGGTACAAAAAGTCTACAGTTTTAAAATAAAAATTAAAGTCACAAATCTTCTGTACTTTTTTGTTTAAACTTGAGTCCTTACAGTGTTTTTCTGTCAATTTCACTCGTGTTAGTAAATCTGATTAGGAGAATTCAGGCCTCAACTCTGATGCTCTACTTTTGCATGCTCTCTTTTACACACACCTTCAGTTTAACAATGCCACAAGATCCAGATAAGGGAGGGTTCTTCTAGCCACTCGAGTCTATTAGGTCACCATTTTCTCATTACATACTGTCGTTTCACTGTTGTTGGCAAAACTCTAAGAAGGTTCATAAACAGTCTCAAATAAATCACATAGAACTAGCTCCTTCTGAATTGTAGAAATCAGTTTTTTTTTTTTTTTACTCAACCCGTAAGGCTTGCTCAGATTGGCTAAGCATCTGTGTGTGGTGCTATTTTGTTTCTGGTGCAGGCTGTTCTTCCCTTCCTGTCAAACATACAGCAGAACACATACAGGCCTGCTGTCAGAGAGTATTTTCCAGCTCCTAAAAGGTTTTAAGACAGGGAGACAGAAGATTCCCAACATTCAGTCGGTTTGCTCCACACCTCTCAGAGCTCCGTGGTACGTGGGAGAGAAGCTGTCTGACAAGACCACATCTCTTGCCAGACTCAGAGAGAAGGTGGGGGAGGATGAAAGGAGAGGAGAGAAAGACAGGGGAAGAGTGAGCCTAGAGACTTTTCCCCTAATCTTTATGTATTAACAAAAACAACATATTCACTCAAGCATGCCAAAGCTTTCACTGTCTGTAGCAGGAGGAGAGTCTTGGACAGGATTTGTTTATCTATCCAGTAGGTTTGTGTGAGTGTGTGTATGTATGAGACAAAGAGATACAAGTATATGTCGTTGTTTTTTTATTATTATTATTGGTTTTGAGTGTGTCTAAGTTTTCAGCTATCAAAATGCATGTGTTTTGTCCAGACAGTTGAGTTTTTGACTGTAATTGGTTCATGTTTTTGAACTCTTTGCTCTTTGAATGGCATTTAGGTAACAACGGTGTATGAATTTTTCATCACTGGAAGCAGCCTCAGCGCCTCGCTCCTCTCTGGGCAGATCTGTGTTTGTCTAAACTAAACTCAGGGTGACATGAAATCTGCATGAGAGATTCAGCAGTGTGTGTGTATATATGTGTGTGTGGTGAGGGTTATTAGAACCCCAATCTTTCAGCATCTGGTTGTGATCTTGGGAGAGTTGCTGCACCTCCTCTTTGTATGTACAGTAGGAACCATGCTGTACTGTTACTTAATTTATTCAGTAAGGAAAAAAAAAATTAAATATTGTATAATATCCATTGTGTTCACACACATACACGCACACACACACACAAATCTCAAAGAAATTCCACTTTCAACCTAAATCAAGGTGATTTAATCATTTCCGGTCATTTACTGTATGTCTTTCTAACTCTGGTTTTATCTTTTCTACTGCTCAGTTGCATTCCTTTTTATGTGTGTGTGTGTCTTTATTCTTTTCCTTGTCTATCTGTCTCTGGCCTTTGGGATTCTCTGAGTTCTCTGTGTTATCCAGTCGGTTGATAGTGTGTGCTTCCATGCATCGCAGCTCCTGAACTGTGATTGAAACATCAGACAATGAGGATGGGGCCCCGGAGATGCTCCTGGCCTGACACAGCCTCTCAGCGCCAGGTTTTATCATACCGAGAGCCTGACTCCCACACGCATCAGGTATGCTCCACAGCACCGATGTATATTAATCAATGACAATATGATTACCTCTGAATGGGTCGTATACATTATTTAAAGCAGTGTCCCCTGGCTTACAGTGCGTCTGCCTTTCAAATTAAACTCAGAGTCAATAATTAATGTTGAGATTAACTGAGAGCGCATTCAGAGGGCAGGTGTTGAGTGCACATGGGCACACAGAGGGAGAAATGTTGTGTGTACACACACGTGTGTGTGTGTGGAGTGGGGGGTGCTATTGACATGAAACCATTCATGTGGAGGAGTGATCGCGATCTTGGCCCTTCTCCCCCAGGAATCATCTCTAACAGCCCTGAGCGGTGACTGTAAACTTCCCCACCTTTGTTTGGACAGGGAATCTTTCCTCCCACTGTCAGACATGTGGATGACACTAACAGAAGCCAAAGAGACTGTGGGGTTATGTTTTTCTCACGGTGACGTGAGCCACAGAGTTATCTCCATCTCTCATAAGCAGGGGGGTCATATTGTCTGAAGGAGAGTCTGGGCTTTCTCACACGTGGATGGACTCTCTGCACGGTTCAAGGCCCCTGAAAATCTGTCTGGGTGATAAGCTGCCAGCGCAGAGGGGAGCAACAGCAGATAGGGCTTTTAAAGCTGTTCAGAGCAACTGAAGAGCTTCTGTCTGCCTGCCAAGAGCCTGATTACTCAATCCAGCTTTTCTGTTCCTTACAATCTGCTCAAAGAGCTCCCAGGGCTGGGCCTCACAGCTACCTGTCAATACCTGATACTGGCATAAAAAGTACTGCTTCTTAAAGATGGCACACAGAAGGTTACAGGAAGTATAAACTCATGTTGTAGCGCTTTCAGCTCTTAACAACCTCAAACCCAGGAGCTGAAAAAAAAGCCTGCAAAGTTGACTGTTACTTTCAGACAAGCCAATAAACTTTCAGTGCTGACGATCAGATCTCACAGCTCCGAAATAACAAGCAACAATTAGTCAGCTCAAACTTTTCGTCTAGCAAATCGCACTGGAAAGAAAAATAAACCATAAGTCTCAGTTCAGCTGGTGTGGGTTAAAATCAAACTAATAACCAAACTTCCGTGAAGGAAATATTGTTCCGCTGTGTGTTCTGATGAGAATTTTTATTTTTCCACAACTGTGGTTGTGAATGAAGGCATAGTTTCACAAATTACAGTAAGCGTAACCTCAAGCTCGTCAACTATACAGGACAAAAAAAAAGAGTTGCTAAACTGTACATGTACAGCACATACAAAGCTATTTTTTAACCTTTTTTAAAAAAGAAAATAGAATTTGCATTAGGTTCAGTTCAAGAAAATAAATACTTTTAGTCATATAAATACATTCCTTGTATTTTCTGATTCCTCGTTCATTTATAGGCACAGTTCAATAAACTAATCAGAATTTCTTCTAAAACTATTTCACCAACAATCCTTAAGACATGATTAATGACCTCACAGTAATTTGAGCAGCAGCAACTTAGATTAAAATAAACACAGCAAAAACTGTTCACAGAACTGTTCAAAGATCTCTGTTCTGAAGAAAATAGATCAGTTTGGACTCAGAATGCTTCCAAAGCATCAGTTTGTGTAACTCTTATTTAACCAATACTGTATTCTGTTTAGGAGCGAAAAATCAGCAACTTTAATTGTTGCAGGAGTGGTGAGTGGGAACCACAGAATCAAAGGTGACAAACTGCACAGTAATGTAACAACAAAAATGCACTGCAACATTATTTTTTTTTTACACAGAAAGTAGTTGAACTTTGCTTTATTAAGGGTTTTAATACTGTTTATTGGAAATGTTTGATTTGCAAGCATGGAATGACACAAGAAAACAAAAACCAAACAAGCAATGTACTTTAATTTTAACAATACCATAAAAGAATTAAAAAACATGCAATAAACATACCCACTGAAAGTTATATGGCTTCATTACTGGCACAATCGCATCGATCAGAGCAAAAATTTAAGTCAACTGATCTTGATTCATAAAACCATAGATGACAAATGATAATAAAAAAGTACATAAATAACATTTTAATTTGACCCACATCTTGACCCTTGTTAAAAGTTTTGTTGTGTACAAGTTTAGAAAATAAAAGTGTTTTATTTTTCACAAACCTGAAAACAAAATTCAGTCAGATATTCCAACTCTTTACACACACTGATTCCCACACACACACCATTCCAACCCACACACACACACTTATGATCGGCTCTCTGATGACCTCTGCTTTCAGTGTATGATTGATCATCCAGAGTTCAAGAACATCAATTTTCCTGCACAGAATAAGACACCAACATTGAGCTAGGACAGTTCGAGCCAAGGTGTAGAACTTTGTTACAACTGTGAATTTTTGTGTCTCACCAAACATAAACGTGGTGTATGTATGTGAATTCTTAAAGTTCAGCAGTTCCAGTTTGAAAAACACAAATATTAAATTGTGGCTAAAAGAAGAGGTTCTTTGCAGTGTATTATTTTGAATTTAAGCTCTTGGAACAATTTCACTTCACAAACATCAAATCTATCTTATCCTGCACTATCATACACACATGACTCATCCTGAAAGCAATTTTATTATTTCCACTCAGTTTTTTTATTGGTTTCTTTCACCAAAAGTCAAATTTGAACTTCAAAGACTTAAACACCTGAAAATCAGGTTATGTATGGTATGTGGAAATCTGAGACGAAACACGTTTAATGTGGTAGTTTTCAAAAGTGACATGTCAGCAAGCCCACAGTTTAAATAACTTGATGTGAACAAAGTAAAAACAGTCTGATTGTACTTTCTTCAACAGTGCATTTTAATTTTTATCTACAAAACTCTAACAAACTTTTCATTCCCAGTTTTTTTTCTTATTTCACTTTTCCACTTTGTGAGTAATTTAGGACACATTCACAATTTTGTGTGTTTTGTGTAGAACTTTTTCAGTGCACCATGACCTCTATATTCGATCGGTGGAAATACATCCTCTCGTTTGTGTTGCAGAGAGTGCTCAGGCCAGGCGGAAGTCGGTAGCGGTTAAAAACAATGTGTATAGCCACTTTACAGCAGATGCATAATTTTCCAGGTTTCTTCCCCGCCCTGCTAACCTATTTTATCATTTGCAAAGGTTTGCTTGTGGTAGCAAAACAGACAAACGGCACATCTATTTTTGACTAATAGGACAACAATTGTCCCATTTATTTTGGCAGTAGAATTTTCTGTGAAGGCTAGCATTTCTCTCTGTGCAGGGCCTTGTACAAGAGTGTAACGTACTGGAGCTAAGTGAGGCCACTTAATCCCTCTTTATCTTTAATCTTTATTCTTTTTTTCATCTTGTTTCTCATTTTTTTAGTAGTTGGTATAAAGGCAAATCTATAAAATAATAATAAAAAAAAATAGGGCTCCCAGATATTAAGTTATCTTTCGGTCCTGAAAGGCATGTGCTTTGATTTTATAGCAGTATATCAACACTGGGATTGGGCTGATCCCAGAGCACCTCAGACCCTTTTCCTGTAATTACCTGCCTCTCACATTGTTCTGGAAGAGTTGAGGTGAGCTTCCTCCTGCTCCTCCTGCACACTTTGGGGCATTATCATAAATACGGCACATTAACACTTGTTCCCCGCTTGTCAGGATATAAATTAAGTCTGCAGGTGTCCCACCGAGGTTTACCCCTGATACTAATTAAAGCATGATAATTAGGTTTGTTAAATTTGGTCCTTTCAGCCCTGATACCCCCCTTGGAATACAACAATCACAGATTGCAGACAAGAGAAAGGCTTAAAGGATCCTCCCTCAGCTAACAGACCAATAGGTGCCTGATAAAGTCATTCTTCAGTGCTGGGGGGAATACACAAGCTTGTAATTATGATTTTGTGCGTGACAATTCTCATTCATCTGACTTGAATGTGGTCTCGTTTTGTGAAGGGATGAGACAACATTTTGATGAGGTTCTTCCTCTTCATCTAAAGAGAGATAGAACCATTCATTTACACCAGAGAAATACCCCCAGCTCCCCCTTCTTCTTCCTCTTCTTCTTCTCTCTTCTGTCTCCATGACCTTGGCAGCTGGCATGCCTTATCAAGTAAGAGACAAGAACAAAGAAGCTGAGGAATAACAGAAGGTTATGGCAGCTCTTTAAAGCATTATGGGAGCTCGAGCATAGGTTCTGTCTCTTGCAAGAGTGAAAACAAAGTCAGTGTAGGCAGTGATGCTGAGCTCATTAGGTGAAGCCAGGATAGAAGCAGAGGACTGTGGACCTTTACAAAGAGGTCGACAAAGGACAAAGATTTGAATACCCTTAATGATTAGATTTAGCCTTAAAGCTAGGATGAGACTTCTCTAGCAGAAGGTATTCTCATGTTCATACAATATGAGAGAAGAGCAATAGTGCCTAACAGTTTCTCAGGGGCTGATCTTTCTGTAAATAAGATTGCAGCCAGCGGTTAGGGAAATTTGCAGAAGTGGTTGTGAAAATGCATGTCTCTCAGTTAAAATATGTGTACAGATATGTGTCAGTAAATCTGGCCATTCTTTTTACATTGAATCAGTTCCTAAAGTTAACTGTTACCCATTTACAGTCCAAATCATGTCCTTTCACACAGCATTCCTTAGTTTATGAATTGAAAAGATTTCTCTGTTAAATTAAAAAAATCTGGGGTTCACTATAAGGATGTTTTCACATGTGTACAAGATGAGTCAATTATCAGACTCTCTGACCAGAATAGGTCATTTTAGGACTTTTTTTTCTTTGGATTAGCAATGTTTTTATAATCAGTAAGTCTGACACTATATTGATTTGTTAAACTTACCAGGAAGGGGGTTGACCATAACACTCACTTCAGTAACTTGCAATGATTCATGATCTGTAAGTTCTTGTGATGCGTCACTATTCCAGCTTGTTTTAAGTTTCTACATGCAGAGTGTCCCTCAGCTCTTTTCCTTTGCAACCTTGACAGAATGGAAGAACTAAAGATACAGTGAGGGGAAAAAAAGTAAAGGAATATGATGAGAAAGAGGAGAGAATCAAAGGAACAAGGGGAAAGTGTCGCTGCTAAAGAGTCAGCTGGCTTAGTTGTAGAGCTGTTCATCATCTTTTCCCTGGTGACTGAGACCTGTGGACCCTCCAGTAGAGGAACAGAGAGAAGGGAAGAACGGGGATGGGAGTTACAATTGCAGACAAAGATGAATGGAGTGAGATAAGAAAGAGAGGCATCAAGAAAAAAAAAAAAAAATGAGAATGGGAACAATCCCTCCCTCTTGTGTAGTCCAGATGTCAGACTGCGTGCAGGCCTCCCAGTTCAGGCCTTTGGGACGGGCCCTGTCTGGTGAAGCCTACTGACAGGACAGGGAGAACAGCTGTGCACAGGTCCTCAGATGTGGAACAAACACACAATGCTTTTTGTTTACACTTGGTCGTTGTATGTATTGAGCCTGTTTACTTGCGTTTTGAGTACATGTTGTTGTTTGATAGTCTCCCATGACAAAAACTGCTCTGCATGGTCATCATTTTCAAATTTTAGTGTCTGCCAGCTGATGGTCCTCCTGGGGTGCTACAGGTCACGCCACAGTAAGCATTTTAAAGAAACAGTTCCATTTTAGGCCTTTTATTGAACAAGACTGCACCTGATGTCTGGGTCTGAAACTTTTCCAACTGAGATTTAAAATTTTGTTTCCAAAAGAGTTGTCAAGCTGACAAAAATAAATATGAAAAAGGTAGGTTTATTGGCATACAAATTATTAAAATTAATAAAATATAAAGACAACATATCGTAGCTGAAATAAGATTTTATATATATATATATATATATAATATGCATGTGTGTCAGAGAGTGTGTGTGTGTGCACAATACCTTACCTGTTAGTGCTGTTAGTGAAACTAATTATCTGAGATGTTCCTCCAGATCTTTCTTTCTAACTCTGAATCTAAATTAAACCTTTTGCCACAAATGAAAATGCTAAAGTTTTAATAAAGGAAGCCAGAAACACACTGCATGCTCAGAGAAATGCTGTCCAGCGGTTTATATATTTTTTGATCGTATGAATGTGTTTTTATCTTATGGTTGGAGAGCCGAAGGAAACTTTCCTCCTTGGTGGACAATAAAGTTTTTATCTTATCTTATATCTGAAATATTACATTGTGTAAGACACCCTCCACCTACACAGCAGCTGCAAAAGACAGGAGTACAGCAAGTACTTTGAGTAAGAGTGATAAAAGATAACAATTTCAAAGAACGAATTCTCTTAAACACATGTCTCCTAAAAATTCTGCCTATCTGTCTTCAACGAGTTGCAAGATGTTTGTCAAAAACAGCAAAACCCATCACTTTGGATTTTAAAAATGCATTTGTAATATTGTCATATATTTGGATTCCTTGCAAATCATTGAGTTTTGTTTCCACAGTGTCTCACATATTTGAATATTGCACAGTATTGGTTCTTTATTATAATTTTTTTTTTATTTTAGTATTACAACTTGTGGTGGTGAAAAGTTTGCCTGACTTCCATATAGTCACTTCATTCATTTCATCTCCTTTTTCAAAATCTTTGTCTGTTCTCAACATGAACATGAAAACAAGTGGATCTCATGCGTGTAACTGACTGCTGTTGTTCCTGAGACCCTGAGCTACATATTCAGCCATTGATAGACTCTTGGTGACAGCAACCGAAAGACCTATCCATTATGAATGAAGCTGCAAGAAAGAGGACTGAATAGAGTGAAACAGAAGAAGGCCTGGCTGAGTGTCTCACATCATTGAGCACTTGACTGAGTCCAGAGACAGGATTGGTTTAGTAATGTTCTACAATGATAACAACAATAAATAAATGTCTTTCTCTTTATGTAGTGCATGGAAGAGGGGGCAGACAGAGCATGACTCCTGTAGCAGCCAGAACTTTATTTTCAGTGTGCTTGAAAGTTAAAATTGTTTTAAAAGCAGAAAACAAATTGTTTTGTTTGGTTTTTTAGAACAGGACTAATAAACGCACATTAAAATTTATTGTAAAGTATTATTAGAAATTAATTTCTATTGTTCATTTTTAGAATCTTTTTCCAGAGGAATTTGATTTGTTTATGTGTACGTACTGTTGTGCACTGATTATTAACATGTGTGTTTATAAGTTTTTTGAACACATTGCATATAACATACTTTGTGGTTAGAAAGGGAGGAAGAGTCCAAGATGTGCATTGTTGGAGCTAAGTAGCCTCAACAAACCACATTATCAGCATGTGTGCAGGACCTCAGCAGTTCCTGGCTTTCTCCTTTTCAAATGTGATAACCTGCCCCAGCCCCCATGTGATAACTCCAAGGTCTATGGGAGTGTACTGCCAGCACTGCATCCCTGTAAGGGGAGGTGGGTGGAGGAGAGCAGGGCTGCAGGCATCCTGAAAACTGCCTTTATGGTGGGGAAACACAAGCGAACAAACAAAGGGGTCTGCAGCCAGGAAGCCTTAATCACTGCCACTACCATTAGAGTAATGAGGCCTGATGGACGCACAGTCTAGTGAGAGACGCGGAAAGGGAGGGGGAAGCTTTCCTCATAAATGAAGGCTGATAAACACCCCCTCTCCTCCCCTTTATTCTGCCTCTGCTATATATATATATCTTCAGGTTACATTAATGAAATAACAGTAGCAATCCCGTTTTGTTTATTCATTTTTGTATTTAGATTAACAGAGCAAAGGGTAAAGGAGTGCTTTATTAGTCTTGTAAGATAAAAGTAACACAAAAAATGTAATGCCTTTAAAAGTTCTACATTTTAAAATGGGGTTCAGTGGAAAGTTTAAAAAAATAATACTATTTTACCAGTTGTAGATAGTTCTTTGATCAACCTCAATTATGCGAAACAACTAGTTCAAGTAGGGCCAAAAATAGAGTGGATTGCTACCATTCTAAAATAACTCCAATCACTGAAAATCTTAGTAATTATTGTGGATACTATTACTTAACCTTTTTTTCCATCAGTCTTTCATGTCTTAGTTATTTACACAGAATTCAATAGTTATTAGCAAATGTGCATAAAGCTGCAACAGCTGATTTAGCACTTTATTAGCCTGGCACACTTTTGGCATGAATATTATATATATATATCTATATATATCTATATATATCTATATATATATATATAGATATATATATATATATATAGATATAGATAGGGTGGAATAAGTATGTAATATAAAGCTGCTTGCAGTATCAAAGTCTAGTAAAATAGTGTGCATGAACCGCTATGAAATTTTTAAACTTGGAGTGGTTTTAAGACAGTAGCAGTTCACTTTATTTTTTGCTTTATTCAGACTAGCTGTTAGCTTGCCAGTTCAGTCAGTCAAAGCTATGTATCCCCAAACTGAAACTTTTCAAATACCTATTTACAACAGGTAAGATATTAATTGTTCAAAACATGTTCAAAAAACGTACTTTAAAAAAATCTGAACTATCCCTTTAAGGATGTTAAGCGTCATAAATTATATATTACATGCAAACAGACAAAAAGCCAAGTATGAAACAAAACTACTTATATCCTTTTTATTTTGATTTAATACAATGCCATTCTAATGCCCATATGTTAAAGATGCTATTGATTTAACAATAATTCTCGAAAGTTATGCTTGGCTGCAGTTATATGTGACCATAGTGCTTTGCGAGTTTTGTTGTGGCCACCACCATCCCAGGATTGCCTGTTGTGTACTCTCCTGTTTATGGATCTCATAGCTCTTTACAACACACTTCAAAAATTAATCACCCCAGAGTCCAATACAAGTTTCTGGCATGCATCTGCTGAACTGCTCTGGCCAACCTTCCTGACGCTGGAGGAAGACACCAGTGAGCACACTGCTGCAACACTGCAGAGCATTTTAATAAGCTACAAAAAAAATTCCTATTATCTGAAATAGACTAATTAAATCACATCTGAGAAGAATTAATAACACTTGTGTAATGTCAAAGAGTAGACTTGACACTTACAGCTTGTCACAGTGGCATTTTTTAATGCTCTGTGGTGCCGGTCCTTCTGTCTGCATGTGTTGGTTAATACTGTATTTCCAGCAGGTTTCAGTTTTAAAGCTCTCAGGTGGGCCTTTAAACGTTTGCTCAGACAACAGTGAAGGCCTCCCTCTGATTTTCCATTTCTCTCTCCCCTCCTGTCCGCTGTCCTTTTCAGTGCCTGATTTATGGCCCACACAAGGGTGCAGGAGACGCTGAGATTTCAGAGGAAGTCATAAATAGAACAAAACCAAAAAAGAGAGGAGGAAAGGGGAAGCAGACTGAGGAGGTGACAGGGACATGCAGAGTGAAAGCAAGAGCGTGAGAGAGACATAGAGGAAGACTTCAGCTTATTATTTCACTTTTACTGCAGAGAGAATGCTTTCTCTGCTATTCTACTGTACATGCTGTCTGTCTGGCTGCCTTTTTTCTTTCCTTCCTGTCGACTGACCTTTGAACTCCTGACGGTGGGTATGCCTCCATGTGGTTTGTTCTCCTAATTGGAGTCAGGATGCAGATGCTCTGGCAGCTTGAGAACAGAATATTACGCATGCCTTTTTTGGGGTACTGAATCGACAAAGGGGCAACATAAGGAAAGTTAGTGTGTGAAGGAAAACAAAACAAGCTGAAAAGACTGAAGATTTGAATAATCAGTGTTCCATTTTTTATGTGTGTGTGTAAACCAGCCAATAATAATCCCTATTTTTATGGATTCATATTGAAATTCTCTTTTCAGAATCGAATGTGAACATTTTAAAGACACCGTTCAAATCATTTAAAGCTGGGTTATGTGGAGAGATAATGAACCATTAATGTTTTCTGTTGTAAATATATTTTTCAATATCTCAGTTTGAAGAAATGGAGTTTTGTTCTGATCAGACTGACAAGCTAATAGTTACTCTGAGCAGGGCAAAGACCAAAGTAGACTGATGTTCTCTTTATACTCCAATCTAAAAAAAGTATTGTGGTTCATGCATATTTAATTTTTTAAACCGTTTACATTTTGTCAGTTTTGCATTACATAGTTTTGACAGAAAATCTACATTAATTTTCAAGTAAAAATAATAGCAAGCACTTCTAGCACTTTTGATGCAGCGTTTCTGGCAGGGATATTATAATATTAATGTAACGATGCAAAACAGACACACACAAAACAACCTAAAAACAAATAACTTATCAGTGAAAAGTTATTAGACATCAATAACTTTTCTCAAATCAAACAATCAAAGAAGAGACATTCCTTTAAAACACAAAGTTTTGTTTATGAATATGACCTTTTGCTGTACTTTTTTTTTTATAACTAGCACCTCTATTCTAGCTGGGAGGAAACAGCTTTTTGTGATGTTTACTTTTAGAGAGCTCATTTGCAGTTTTTAAGCCTCAAGTTTAAACTGGCTCCTATTTCTGTCAAATAGAGATTCTCTTAACTTTCCTACAAAAAAACTTTGATATGTCTTGTAATTTACAGTGTATTGTTTGTTGAATGAATATATGGATTTGTGTGCATTGTTTTCTTGTCCCCTCTATGCTTGTTGATTTATTGCTTTGCACACCAATCAACTACAATGCATGTAGAGAACTCTTGAAAAGGAAGCTGTGTTTTAGAGCAGAAAGGCAGTGAGGAGATTTTTTTCAAGTAGATCAAAAGTCATGGACAGGGTCAAATGACCATATTCTACCTTTTAGTGTCAAACTTCAGGTAATAAGTTTTTTTAGAACTTATTATTTGAGGGAGAAAATAAAAGACTGATTTCTGGAGGTTGTTGCTTGCAGCATTGTTTCTTTGTTGTTAGTGACTTGCTGTTTTGGTGTGTGTGTGTGTGTGTGTGTGTGAGTGTTTGTCATGTACAGACGGCCCATACATCACATCCTCTTTACAGTGCTTCTCTGTGAGTCATTTGCATGCCATTACAGCTTTGTTTTATAAGTGAGTGGCTATTAAGGAAGCTGCTCCATAAAACGCCTGTTAAAAAGGAGGAAGGCAGCAATACGGATCTTAAAAAGGCAAGCGCATTCTCCGTTTTTTTCACCTGACGCGGTTGATGAAAAGTTTGTTTGTGTGTGTGTGTGTAAGAGATGGAAAGAGAAGGCAGATGTTTCTCCTCTGGGACTCACACATCTGTTGTTTTTTTTTTTTTTTAATGACAGCAAAATTCATGCAATCCCATTTCTCTTCCCTCTTTCTCAACCTCCCTCCCTGCTGCACGCCCTCTGTTCCCCTCTTTTCACACATCTGGACTTTGCAGTATGAGTCCTGATGTAGTCCCCATCTGTGAAGGATGATACAACTGTAGGCAAAACTATTGCCAGTAGGGTCCACATTTGGATAAGGCATCCAGGGATTATGGGTATTCAGACAGTCGGTCCTTACTGATTTAGGTGTGAGGTTTGAAGGTTTTTATCCTCTTTGTCGAGTAGGCACATAATTGCTGCATCTGAAACAACAAAAAGATTAGAGTCCACAAAAAATATGCCTTCATTGATGGAAAATAATACAGTAACACTTACCTGCAGTTCATCATGAAACCACTCACAAAGGCAACAGTGATGTCTTGCAGGGACTGGATCATGGCCATTTTCTGTAGTGTTCAAAAGCACTTTAAATTCTTAAAAAAAAAATCTATTTAAGTAATTATTGTAACAAAATATATTTAAAACCATGAAAAAAACTTAGAGCTGCTCCAGAAGGACCACATGTTGGAATGTTTGTTATCTTGGTGAAAGGTGAAACCCCTTTCGCGAATGAAACCAACTGTGCCGTGAGACGTGATTTCAGTCGTTAAAGCTTAGGTGATTTTGGGTGTAGAAAGAGTTGGCAAGCTTCAGTTTAAGATTGAAAGCATGTGGCTCACATCTGGATTTACTTACAATGTCAGGGGGAGCGATTTCGTGACAGCCAGGCACGTGGCAACAAAATAAAACCTTTTGCAGGGAAAATGTCCCTGTAGCTCACTCGTGAAAGAAATGTTAGTGTGGCGAGCAATTCTGACAAGCTTAGCATTGTATTTATATTAGACAAGGGAGGAGAGGTTGTGCAGAGTTTAACAACTTATGGCACGAGTAGGAGAGCTTTTCACAGCTAATTCGGAGATACTGTAGATGCCTTGTTATTATTGATATCCATAACTGTCAATTTCCATTATGCCTCCATCCAACATATTAAGTAAAAATTATCCTGCCTAGAAACTGCATTTGTAACATGGGATGTATTTTTTTTAAAGAAGTAATTTACCCAACACTATGTAAAAAAGGTTAAATATTTGAATGACTGCCATTAGTTGTCCAGTTTTTTTTAATGTAAATTGGTAGCAAATAATCCTTTAAAGCTAAACACTTACTATTTGTTTCTTAACTGCATCTAATTATGTAGGATTTCAAAGTTATGTGTTGTTTTGGCTGTAATCGCCATGTAAAGTTTTCTCTTTTGATTCTCTCCTGTTGAGTTAGCAGGAGGGCTGTTGTGTGAACAACTGGTTCTCATTTCTAGCACAGGGGCTGCTCTGTTTGCAAGGGTGCATCTGTGAGATTAGATTCCTGTCCATCACTACATGCATATGGCGTGTTTAAAAATGGATTTTGAACAGTTTAAGCCACACTTTTTTCTTTCTTATATGTAAGACATAATTTTGTATGTCTGTCATGTTACATACTCACTAGTTCTTCTCCTTCCAGCTCCTCCGTCCTCTTCAGTCCACTCTCTCTCTAAACACTGTTTCTCACAGTTATTTCTCTCCCTCCCCCTCTGTCCTCTTCGCTCTTATGGACATGACAGTGTGGGGGGATAAGGGAAGAGTAATTATGGTTCAGTGAGGCTGCCAGGTGTGATAAATGACTAATAAGGGGAGCAGAGCCCTGGGTCCTCTAAGGAGGACTATTACAGTCTTATCAGCACAGGGCTGCAGCTCACAGCCTGGCCTGGGACAGAGGCCCATGTAGCTGTGCTCACTTCTCTCCTAACCCTTTCACCTCAGTCATCCTCTGCAGCCAGCATCAGCCCAGCCCACCTCAGAGACAAGCTCCAGCTTTAGTGTTTTAGTTGCTGGTTCTGAAAATGTGTATTGATTCATTTTGGGTTTTCATGTTTTTTATTCAATTTTTTCTCAAAAAATGTTGGTGCTACTATTATTATTATTTATTTTTTTAAGTAAACATCTTCCCTATAATCAGATTTATCAGTGCCATGTCAGTGTAACGCTGAGATCAAGTTCTTTGCTCTTATAAAATATGACAAACCCTAAATTATTTTGAGCTGTGTTTGTCTCATTTAGAAATTTTCCTTCTGACAGGAGCTGGTCTGTGACAAAAGCATCTTTAACACAATTCTTTGCAAATATTCAATGTAGAAAATAGATAATATTCTCAATTATAGCTGATTTTATTTCTGTTTTTTCACTGCGAAATCCTTATTATACAACTCTCGCTTTCTCTTACTACATCAACATTAATTAACACAGTTTCTTATATTTGTTATATTAAGAAGCTATAACCTTTAAGCAGACAAGAGGTTCTGTGAATCTGCAGCAAATTTGCAGAACTTCTTCACTTTCTTCTAAACTGCAAGAACTGATACATTAAAAAGAACGGTTATTGTTTTTGTACCCATTTTATGGTAGAAAGAAAGTATGTTACTTTTTTAGTTATTTTTTTAGGCTCTCTTCTTGAGTCACACGTTCCTCACACAAAGTGTTAATAAAAACACTGCTGCTCAGACACAGTGTGAACACTCCTAGACAGTTGACTGATATTACATCTGGTATAAATTGCTTTACCGACCATTTTTATCTGATGGCGGTATGGCTTTCCTTTTGCACTACAGTATTATGATGTTGAAATATGATAAGCCTTGAATAAAAAGAGTCAGTGTGACCAGTTGCTGTACATTGTCCTCCACTCTTCGCAGTAAAGGATTTCGCATTCTAACCACAGTGGTAGCTAAAAATGGCTAGAGCAATTTTTATGATGTCATTTCTTTTGTCATTAACTTTACACTACCTCATAAAAATAGTTGTAACTGTAACTTAATCAGGGACTACACTATACACACTTCAAGCAGCCTTTATTCACTCATGCTCATTTTCTGTACCCACTTAATCCTTCTCAGGGTCTCTTATGGTGTCTTCGCTGCAGTGTGTGAGAAGTGGGCTATATCTGGACAGGTTGTCAATGCATCAAAATGTCAAGAAGAGTGAATAAACATTGTTTTAAACCTTAAATTAACAAACATATAAATTACAAAAAAGTGCTAAAAAAGTGAAAAAAGCAGATAAAGTTAAAAGTGACACTGTCATTCCATTTCTCATACCAGTCCACCACATCTTTCAGCTCTGCAAGATTTCAGTATAAGCTGGAATAACCCTTTCCTCTTCAGTCTCTCCACATCCTAAACTCATGCTGGTTTCCTGATCAGTGTCTTTGATCTTCAGGTGATAGATCTGCACGTCCAGTTTAACCATCTGATTTATTCATTTTCTGTTATAATTTTTTTTCTTCATGACATATCTTTCCACATTTTTTATCTTAGTTATTAACCCACTTAAAAGCCACGGAAGAAAATCCACTTGTCAACATTTTAGAAAAGGTTAGAAGTGATTCCAACAGCCTTACACATTGCTCTTTAACCAGTAAAGTCAGCAAGGCCACAGCTTAAGTAAATAACACGTTCTTGCCTGGGGAAACCATACTGGACACTGCCTTTCTCTAATTGCCATCCATAAAAATAACCTCTAAACTGGATTCTCTTATAGGGGGAGTTTTGTCAGGATCTACAGTTAACAAGAAGAGTTTCTTCTACTACTAAGGTACTTTGCCAGTCTCTGACAAATGTTCTCAGTGAGAAAACTTCCATTGCAACTTTGTGGGGGTTCATCATTGTGGTGGCAGTGTAGGGGAGCATGTGGGAGTGTGGTGACAGCTTATCTATATCACTAGGCGTACCCACACTGGCATGGCTGGTTTGTCAAGAATTTAAACCAGGACTCGCCATCCTGGCCTCATGCCTAAGCTACAACTGTGATTGTGACAAGGTCGTGGATACAATGTAGCGCAGATGTGATGCCCATGGTGGTATTGTCATGCTGGAGTAGTGTGAACATCTAGTGTGTAGTTGTATACTGACACAGTCCAAGAGAGCTGTGCCAGGGCTGGCCCTGGAATGCAGTGCAATAGTGCACAAATGTGCATGTTGTTGTAAGAACATGCTAGTGAGAGCACAGGAGAGCATCCCAGAAACAGAAAAAAGCAGGGAAAATACTATTTGGTAAGTACCAACAACATAACAGCATCATGACTGCATTCACACTGAACAAGTTTTTTTCAATTTGCTGCAATCCACTCACATGTATAGATCATGGAGAGTGTACTTTGGAGTGTTGAAGTGAGCCTTTGGGGCAACCTGGATAACCAGTCCTGACCCTCCTACTAGGTACAGAAAAATTAGCACAACTTGCCACAGATGTAAGACACACATCTACAAGGAGCGCACCAAAACAATCAGATACTCTGATTCATGCATGTAAACACACCACCCACCCACACAAACACACACACAAATCAACGCCATACTGTTTTTTTGTGTATCATTTACGGTTTAATTTTCAATTTATTTTTTATATAAAATACAGTTGCTTTTGTGAATAGGAAAGCCTTATTTGCCTTTTTCCCAGAACACTTTGGATCCATATACCACAGATGTCACAATAGTTAATAATGTTAAGTAAAGGAAAAAAAAAACAAGCCAGTTTTCTGGTAAGTGCGATCTTATACAGGTGCTGGTCATAAAATTAGAATATCATGAAAAAGTAGATTGATTTCAGTAATTCCATTTAAAAAGTGATACTTGTATATTATATTCATACATTACATACAAACTCATATATTTCAAATGTTTATTTCGTTTAATTTTGATGATTACAAATGACAA
>NC_051444.1:10113705-10172199 GCF_001649575.2 Kryptolebias marmoratus
TTTTTTTTTTTTTTTACTGAAATTCCATGGTATACTCTAAGATAAAAAGATTTATGGGGCCAAAAAATAAAATTTAAAACAGTGTTTACATAGAAATGAATACATTCTAAGCTAGCTATGAAAAAAACAAAACAACAACACAAAAAAAAAAAAAAAAAAACGAACAAGCAAACAAAAAACTTTAATAGATGTTAATTATTGGTTTTTAAGTATTTTGGGTTGAATTAAATCACGGGCCAAATTTGACCCTCTATCACTAAAGTTGTGGGCAGCTTTATAACACATTATAAGGGTTAAATAATGAAAGTTGGAGTGACTGCCAAAGTTGATTTAAAGCGGGCTGGGGTGGTCTGTGGGCAGAGGTGAGCAATAAAATAAAAAGCTCAGTCCAGAACACAGCTCACTGGTCACTTGATTGCAGCTTCTCAGAATTCAGTGAGAATGAAATTAAAAAATGCACATTTTTCCAGTGTTGAGTCAAGTTTGAGTCGCCAAGTACTCTTCAACAATAAGCACAGCAAAGTAGCATTTTTAGGATCTTATTAAGATTTGCTTAAAGTTACAGAAATCTATATATTATGTCCTAATTATGTTACTGTAAAAAGTATTACAAAAATGCAATACTTGTTTCAGATAACTGAAATGACAAACAATGTAACTCAATGTATTTACAATAATTATTTTTATTTATCATTTGGAATTCAACAAAGAAACAAAATCATTGTGTAAACTGTGTGTGCATGTTTGGAAAACTTGTTAACAATTTTAAAAAAAATGCTCTTATACATTTCACCTTCTCTATTTCCTCGCTTTATAAAACCCATCAAGTCACCTTTAGTCTTAGGGCTGGAAAGCATATAGGTTTTAGCATTCTGTCTGGGCTTGTGTTTTCAGAAGGAATAATGACAAATGAGTTAAACATAGACTAAATCCTTTAATACCCCCCACCTAAAACTCACGGCTAATTCATAGCCCCATTGATTACCCAGGGGAATTCTTTTATCTTCCCCATTTCATTCCTGAAGCACTCGGCGGACATTTTAATGGCTGCACTTTCATCGCCTGTCAGATATTTAAATGGAGAAGTGTGCGTGCGTGCGTGTGTGTGTGTGTGTATGTTGAAGAGTAAGGCAGTGTGGGGCCTATCTCAAATTCTGCATGTCAATCTTTAATGCCTAGAGATATAGACACGCTCTGACCTCTCACTCTGTCATTTTGCCTCTCCCTTGCATAAATTGACCTCTTGATAATCATTTCCTGCCTCTATCTGCTGTAACGAGGGTTGGAGAGTACTTGGCAGTCACGTGATCGAAAGAGAGCCATTAGGGTTGAGAGATTGACCTGTCTGCAATGGCTTGGCCATAAAGCCTTCTTCTGACATATGGACTACAGTAAGAGTGTGATGGCAAGAGAATTTCACTCTGTCTATTATGACCATGAATATCACAAGAAGACTTGTAATAGAAAGGAGAACCATTGGTATAATAGTACTGCAAGCACGAGTCATTTGCTATTATTGGTTCTGTTGGTAGGTAGAATGTAAGACTAAAGAAACAGTTAGAAGATGAGTAAAACATAAATGTGTGACTTGATTTGCTCAAATTTTAGACATACTTGCATTACGTGTTCATTGTTCCTGATTTTTTTTTTCTCTTGGTGTGTTACATGTTAATTAAGGAATTGCCCCTTAATGCTATCTCCTGCTGCACTTTGCTGTTTACCTGCTTTAGCACCAGTTAAATAAAGAGCTGGTTCCCTTTCTCTGTCCCAGACCACACTCCTGCAGCCATGACATCTATACACAGATTCAGTTAAACTGCAAACAATGTTTCATATCATTGGTTTAGTCTGTTTGATATTTTGTGTCTGACTTGTGATACTTTATTTCTATCTGGTTTACTGCTTGTTCCATCTAAACTTTAAAAACAAAAAGGTAGAAACTCAGACCTCATAAATTATCTCTTTTTTATTTAAGCACCCAATCACTTCCAGATGCTAATTCTCCTTAATTAGCATCTTTAATCTGTAAAAGGGAAAAAAAAACAGCCATACCACACACCAGTGGTCCTCAAATGAACATTTAATCCTTTTGGAGGCACCTCTAATCTTTTCATATTAAAAGCTAAATAATAAAATGTTAATATTGATCTAATTACACATGGATTACTCTGGCGAGCTCTGAAAATAAATGTGTTCCAAATATAGCATCGAGTCAGTGTAGATATCTTTGACTGTCTGCAAAGTTGCAGCAATACTCAGCAGAAAACCTGTTTGGTTCTAATTTAGGCTTTTGTCAAATTAGTTGCCAACAATAAGGATAATCTTTTTTACATGTTGCACGTGCTTTATTAACTGGTATATTTGTAAAAATAAAAAAAGAATAAATTGATTAAAATACTTAAGTCTTGTTTATTGGATTTGTAACACACCCAGTTTTACACGTAGTTAGTTCTAGTTCCATTAATGCTCAATAATGGATATTTTGAAATTGCTAAAAATTCTCAAGAACAGTTTCTACTCAGCAGTGATTTGTTGTTGATTTCTGTATAGCACAGAAACAGAATGAACTGTACAAAGTTAAAGAGGCTTAAAGTGATGAGTTTGTGCAACAGTTTACTGTGATCTAAAGTGCATTAGAAATATAGTAAGCAGATTAAGATATCCAAAACAAAATGCATCTTCAAAGACTTTGGAAAAAAAAATGTAAAAGGAGTTCTCTTGATTCCTATGAAGGGTTCTGGAGGTCTTTCAGTCTGTATTAGGAGACATGCACCACGGGAAAGGCTATCACCATGTCCTGGAGTAAAATCAGATTCTCCTATCACAGCTCCTGACCTGCCTGGTATATCAAAGTTAGCCTGGTGACGGTGTTGGACTTAGACAAGGAAACATGACGTTTCTCTGTTTTTCAAGACCTATCGGTCACATGACTGGGCTTGCATGAGTGTGAATATTTAGCAACACACTCAAAGACACTTGATTTGTTTAATAAGCACATCACAAGCATATTTGCATCACCTTTTGAGTTGACAAATCTGATGACAATGACAATCTTGGCAGAATAATTGTCTTCCAATTTGAAGACTGTAAATCCAATCTCTGGGTCAATGATCTCCTCCTATTGCTCATGATATATTGACAAAGATGTGGAGTGCACGTCTGAAAGAACTTGTTTGCAGACAGTCATGATTTAAATGTTGCAGCTTTAAAGAGAGACACTTTGTGCTCTAAATACCTGCAGTATTGATGCTAAATTCTTCCTGAAAAACAAGTCTCTTTTGCATAATAACAAAGTAAAGCATTCTACTTATTTAGAATACTTTTCAGTTATTTGAACAGTCATTTTGACTGATTCCCACTAAATATACTGAGTAAACTCTAAAGCAGTGAAAGTTACCACAGAAGCTGCAGTTAAATTTAAGAGAAGGGAAAGAGAAGTGCTGCAGATTATCATCTTTAACACTGACATAAAACAGCTGTAACTTTCAGTAGATGTGTGGGAGGACTGGCTTCTTATAATCTGTTGGGAGGATCTGAACATGTACTGTTTTGTGTAAAGGTTAATGAAATTACACAAGGGGTTGGTGCTGCAGGTCTGCTCTTTCACACACAGGCAACAGAGCATTAGAAAACAGAACCAGTAGTATTCTTGAGTTGCAAATTAAATCCATATGCTTAGTTTATATTTTTAAAGTCTAAACAGTTAGGATTTATTTTTAAAGGACCAAATTACACAACATTACACCGATCAGTCACATCATTTATCTTGGACTGGACCACTGGCTGTTGATTGTATTTGTTGGGACAGCTGATCCTTGAATTTGTTAGTTATTGGTCTGGTTGACACCCCTTGTGTTCTGTGTCTACAGTGGAATTTGTCAAGATTTTAAATACTGCAAGTAATGTTAGAATCTCACTGGGCTGCAATTAATCGAGTGTAGTTGGCTGGAAATGGAAAAGAAGCAACTTTTCAGTTGCAGTGTCACTGCAATGTGTGAACAGCGAGCCATGCAGTGGCATTTTGCTTTGCTAGTTTTTTTTTTTTAAATCATGGCCTATTTTTGTATGCACAGTTTACAAAACTGTAATCTGGCCCTTGTACAATTATTTTGTTGAGTGAGATATTGGCTTAAGCCTATTTAACAAAAAAAATACTACCTTATTTAATATAACATCCAAAGTTACCTTCAGTACCTAAAGAGTTCACAACTTTAACAACTTTAACAACATGAAGAAACTTGAGCCGGGTTGAATATATCAGTGCCTTTTTTGTAGATGTCTCTTTGTCCACCATTTGTGGACTTGGGACCTATCAGGATGTCTCATGGTTTCTGAATGTTGGAGGTGGGTCCTGTGGGTTGCTGGGTGGCTTCTCAATGGATAATTCTTGACCTACCCTTTAGATGCTTGATTAACTTGAAATCTGTGAGCTTGGAGGCAAGATTAGCTGTATTCTTAAAGCTGCTCCTGAGCATTTTTGGCATAGAGGCCACAATGTCTCAGAGTTGCTACTGTCAGAATTGAAATTTTGCCAGGGGCTATGAGCTTAGGTGTGAGGGACATAAAAATGTAACATCCACAGGAATTCCAAAATCCAAAAGATTCCAGCAGAACATTGACTAATATTACTCACCTTATCTGTTGTGGCTAATTTGTGCTTTTAATTTGCAACTTATTGCTTTTAATGGTATATAAAATTTGACAATTTAATTCATTTGCATGGGGATTTTTTGGCCCCTTCTTCTGTCTCTAGGCCTCCTGTTGGCTCAGTAGAGTTTTTTTGTGTGTCTGTGTACTGCTCTTCATCATGTTTCCAAGGACATTGTCACAGTTGCAGTCTCATTATGTTAACAAACAACTCCACCAAAAAGCACTTGAATAAAGCATTCTTGCACCAAAGGATTGATTCAGTTTGTAAATTGGTACCTACAAAAATTTAGCAAAAAAAAACTTACAAAAGAATGCAATAATGATATTTTTAGAAGGTGTATATTATGTTACATTTTTCTTAATCTCTTGGTTTGATGCAGCAAGTCAAAGGTCAGCGTTTGACCAATTTATCTGAGCTCAAGTAGGCATGAATGAGCCAAAGATTGAAAGAAGCTATAATACAAGAGTGACAGCAGGATGAAACACCCTGTTTCAATAACTGTTCTCTGTTCTTACAGCTGTTTACAGTTGTGTCTGATTCCAGGGAACAGATGGCAGTCTCCTGTTCATTTCTCTCACTTTTTTTTTTCTTTTTACATGTTTAACCATTTGCTTAAACATGTGTCAGTGTTTTCCTGTTTTCATTGTATTTGTTAAAAGTTCATTTACTCAGTGCTTTTGGCTAACCTTTATAGTTTAAATGTAGGTATTTACTGTTTGTATGGCATCTTGCTATTATCAGCAACTTTGCAACACACTATAAAGAGTTTTTATGGCTTTTATTAGTGAATCCCCATGTGTAGTTTATTAGCGGAATAAAAGTGCTGCATTTTGCTTCCTGCCTTTACATCTAAAGCTGGTAAGATGTGGCATAGGGATAAATAAAAAAGGAAGGTATGATATAAAGTGAATTTACCAAACAAGACATGATTATTGCTGTTATTAATAATTTAAAGATAAAGCATGGATTATCAAGCCATTGCAAAGATGCAAAATAAAGAAACTGCAAACAGAAAAATCATAGAGGGCGGTGTTGAAAGTAAAAACAAATGAGATAGAGTTGCACAGAAAGATCAAGTTAGAGACAGGGAGGGTTAGAGGGATACAGGCAGTGTTCTAATGACTTCACACTCCATTAGCCACTTAGTCTGATGCGTCACACCTCATTATGCTGCCGGAGCAGCAGTGCATGAACGCGTGAAAGCGTCCACTCAGCCAGACCTGTCCACCCGCTCCGAACGCTCACTCACTTACAGCAATTAGAGTGTTTGTGTTTGCTGTGTTGCTTGCATGTGTGTGTGGTGGTAACCTCCAACAGGCCTGTCTGTTTATGAAAAACAAATGGTTAAAATTAATTGTTTTAAAATTTAATAAAAAACCTTCTCAACAGCAATGCAGTTGCTCCTAGGATGTGGCATTTCAACACAAATTCGCCATAGCAATCCCGCGGCTGAAGCTTGAAATGCCGTAAACAGGCTTGAGCGGCACTTTCGTTGTCAGCCTTCGTAAGGGAGAAAGACTGAGCAGTGTGCTCCAGAGGACTTTCCTTAATCACTCTCACGCAAGGGCACACATGCACGCTCTTGCACAATAATAGACGCACACACAAGCACGCACAAGAATAAGGGGATGGAGAAAAGAGAGGTCTCTTCGTGTCATTCCCTGCATGGGCAGCCCCAGTTGGCAGAGTGTGAAGTGTTCCTCTCCAGGACAAGGCCCGCTAACTCAAATCCCTGGCTAGCAGCCACACTCCTCTCCATTACAAACACTAGACCCATTTATCCCGATGCCCCCACTTTCTCCCTCTACAGTCACACCGCCAACCCAGGGGAGAATGTCACATAATGATTTTGTACTGCTGTAATTGACATCTTTATCCAGCTAATGTTTATTGTTTTGTTCTGTATGGTTTGTTGACACCTTTAAAAAAATGAACATCAAGGAAAATTATTACCTTTGTGCAAACATTTGTACAGTTCATGGATCCAGACAAAAATATATTTAATCATCTTGTTGCCAAGGCAGACTGTATTAGCATCCATGAGATAAAGTAGGCATTATGTAATTTAAATATCTTGGACTGACATTGACAAAGGTTGTAGCCACTTTCTTGCTTCCTCATCACAAAATTCATGCTGAAAAAGTTGGAAATAACATAAATGCACTGTTGGCAGATGGAGTCCAAACATTACTTTTTGGTATCAATGAGAAAAAGTATTTTTCAAGAACAAAACAGGTGCAGAGTTTATGAAAACATCTCTCCAACTGTCAAGAAGGTAGTTCAAAGGCCTCAAAAATCCTTTAAGCAGAACAAAAACATCTCAGGCAGACACTGAAGTTCTCAAGGCTTGTGATTACAGACTGCATTTTGCCACTGGTATGTTTTGACATTATGAAATATAATTTAGAAAGTCAGGTTCAGTTCTTGTCTTGTTTTACAGTGGGAAATGACAAGCAAACTTTGGCATGTTTAACTTTGGTTCTTTACAGGAAAATGTTGTTAGCCTACTCAAGATTCTCAATAACTTTGGGGAATGTGAGGGTTCTGCTCATGAAATGATTTGTCACACCAAAACACCAGATTAGGTAATTTGCCTTTTCATAGATGCCTTTTTTTTCTTTTTGTGAGGGATACTAACAGTATACTAAGTCTACTTTTTAAACACAAGTTACACATATTGATCACTATATTATTTTTTTTTTCCTGTGTTAAAAACATCTTAACTAAAATATCTGCATTTTCCAATGGCTTTCATTCACTCTCCAACTACAGTTGTCCCATGTTTTTGGTTTTCCTCACTATTTCTGGGGTTCTCTCCTGACCTTCAGCAACACATCAAGAGATAATGTAGTCATGGTCAGGGAGTCGCTGCTGTCAAACATGTCTTCACTCTGTGATGAACGCATGCTGTGTGAGCATGTCAAACATCCCACATCTCACACCTGTCTGTTTCCATCACCAACCCCACATTAACATGATCATACAATGAGGAGGACAAAAAATTGGGGTAGAAATTTAACATTATTGAAAGAAACAAAAATTAACAATAAATTAAGGTTCATCAAGCGATCCATTACATTTTTGTTGAAATCCTGGTTTAATTAAAGTCATCAATTCACAAAGTGGGCGAAAAAGATTTCATGATTTATTAGTGAATATAACTTGCTGATTGGCAGCTGAGACAATGGGTGCAGCTTGGAGCCTGTTGGCCCCAGCAGTGTCCTACTACTGGGGTCATTAAGGCCTCGCCCCGATGCTGTGCACTGCAGAGAGGGGTAACCTGTAGTGTCAGTCTTGCTTGACCTCTTCTTTCAACCTCATCTCTCTTCACCCTCTTTATTTCTGTGTGACATCACGCTGAATAAAACAAGACCTACTTGTAACATTTGGCATAAAAAAAACACGTCTTCCTTGCTGAGCTAAAAACGTTTGTAAAATAAGGAATCATTTCAGAGCATTCACACAGATGCACATCTTTTCTTCTGTATTTTTTGTTTGCATTGGGAGTTTAAAGAATAAGACAGTGAAAAGTGTTACAGTCCTCTGTCACTTCAGGACATATGTAACACAAGAAGGCTGTGCACATTTCCAGCTGCTGAACCTCACCCTTGCTGCTCAGTGGAAACAGCATTAGCAGACAGGTGATGAGCATGCCCTTGCCCAACTCAGATGTATACAGAATAAGTATCACACTTTATTTTTAAGACACAGGCCCGTATGGGGGAGGGGTAATAACATTAAATGGTCAAATATTCTCATTATTTAGCTCAGTTTATTATTCCCTCCACTGCCTCCAATCCCTGACCTTGAACCTGCTATCTCTCTCTCCACTTCCAATTCATTTTTTTAACTTCTTTCTTATTCCCTCTTCTCCTTTGGACAGAGATATGGGTGAGATCATAATTATGTTTTGACACATGGCGTTAGCCCCTAGAGCTCCAGGATTTTAACTCAAAGTGGGAGTTGTCAGTGCGACAGCCCGTACTGCTCTTAATTGGAGGGGAGGGCCACGAGGCCCGCCCACAGACTGGGGTGGCAGTTTTAATGAGGTTATGCTCATACAGGAAGTCAGAGTTGTGACAGGAGGAAACTGTCACTGGCCTGTTAGAAAGCAGCTGACATCTCAAAGCCGCCTGTGTTTGTCAGTGAGAAGGGAAAACCTCTCCACAACTCTCTCCACAGGTGGAAACAGGCAATTAAAACAGCCGTGAAGAATGAGAAAGCATCCAGTGAAGCCACAACTTGAGTACATCACCAATAAACACAAATCATAAAATAGAAAAGCAAATAATAGAATATAAAACTACTAAATAAAATTCCTACTGACCTACTTCAAGTGACACAGGACTTGAAAATGACCCTAATCTCCTCAGTCAAAATGTGATTAATACAAATTAGCAAATGTTTGCCTTACCCTGCACATGCACGTATGTGCTGTCCACATTTGCTTGTGCATGCACTGCGTGTGCTGTCATGCATGGTAGTGTGTCCCTGTTGTGCATGAAGGTACCCTTCACTTGTCTGTAATGTGTTTCAACTTTTTCTTTGGTTTTAGAAACAGAGGAATAAGGTGCTGAAAGCAAAGCTGCAGATATTTCTTGCCAAAACACTGGTCTCAGTGTTCTCCAGGTGCACCCTGTTGAAAAAGAGCGCCTGTGCCAATTTAATGTGGCTTTTGGTAGGCTGCCCTAACAGACGGACAGTGCACAACCTTTGATCTGCACCACCCTCAAAGTGAGTTCCCATTTCCAAGAAAAGTCCATTTACAAAATGTATTTCTTTCGTTTTCCCTGTTATAACCCAATCCAAAACATTGGTTCAGTGTTTAATTTCAAACAGACATTTATTTGCAGTGGGAGGGAGTTGTGTTTATTTTCCCAAGTAGATTTTGAACTGGTTTGAGTTTCACCGATGCTTTTAAGCACACACACCATGTGTGTTGGGATCCAACCAAAATCGTCACAGAGACTGTAGCTATTTCCTCTCTCCACAGAACCTCTATGTGTTTTAGGGTTACCAGTTTGTTTTCAGGACCACATTACTATTGTGGGCCAGGATTTCTGTGGGACTTTTACAGAAACAAAAGAGGAAAAAGATAGCTCAGCAGTTTTCACTTTAAAATATGTCCCACAATGTAAGTATTTGTTTAAAAAAACAACCTCAGTTTAATATATGTATCAAGGAAAATATTATCTTAAAGGAATTGTTCAATTTTTTTGAAGTAGGGATTTGTTGAAAGGTTATAAACAATCTATTTTACTTGTTGTAAGTAGCTCTTTTAACAACCTCAGTTTGAGGAAACAGTTCAATTCTGATCTGATACACAAACTAATGACTTGTCTAAGTGGGGCCCAAGTGGATTAATGCTGTTTTTAAACAACACCATATTGAAAAAGTAAAAACAAAAAATGTGGTTCATGCAAATGTTTTTTTTTATAATTGTTTACACCATTGTCAATTTCACATTTAGTTATTCCAGCAAAGAATTTATTTTATATTTCCACCTGGATTGCCCACAATAGGTATGATGGGGCTGTAGTAGCTTGGTGGTCAGTGCCATGGTCTCGTCGTCCTGAGGCTAAGAGTTTGAGCTCAGGTCGCATCAGGAAGGGAATCTGGCATAAAACAAATAGCAAACCTCTTGTGCGATTTTGCTTGCAGTAGCAATTCTGGCAGTGGGGAGCAGCCGAAAGAAAAACAACAACAAGAAAGTAATATGTAGTGTGGCTGAAGAATGTGTTTACAAATTTGTCTAACACATGTATCTAACTTACACACGGTGTATAAAGCTGATGGCAGATGGCCTGGTTTTTAGATGCCATCGCCTTTAGTTTGCTCCACCTGGACCTCATAGCATAGACTTAATAGACCCTCTTTGTTCACCGTGACAAAATGTGGCTTCACACAATTAGAGAGGTCTCCTTCCTGCCATGCTGTAGATAAGCATCAACAGTGGCTGTATAGATTAGAACAGGCTCTCCAAGGTTGTCTGGAGGTCTTTTTATGTTCAGCTCCTCATTCACACACTTACCACAAAGCTGACTTTTCCAAGGAAGAGGGGAGAAAGGAGGAAGGCTATGTCATGACCTTGTGTGCCATGGGCTATGAAGAGTCAGATGAGGATGAAGGAAAGCATTTGGTTCTAAGCAGCAAAAGACAAGGTCACACTTTCTGAACTGGATGAGGCTATTTAGTGAGTTGACAGGGACCTCATCAAATGAGCTTTTCAGGAGATGTGAACATCAAGGTGAGAAGGGGCAAAGAGCTATTTAAATCTAATCTGAATTTAAGATTATAATGAACATGCTTTCTTCCCATCTGAGTAATTTCCTTTGATTTGATTTGAGAAACAAGTGAGCTACTGCCCCGTTACTTGCCACTCCATCAAGTACAGGATTCCTAAGATTGTACAAAGATATTGAGTGGCTGCTCCCCTTAGAGAAAAACAACAAAAAACAGAGGTTTTAGACATACTATTCAGCTCATGGCTACTGCTCTGCTGTCAGCACCATTTTTCAGAACTATTGAGATGAAGCTAAACTGGTACAGGAGCAGTAGATTTGTGTGTCACTTGTGGTGGATTTTGTGTACGAAAATGTGGTTCAGAGCTGAAGTCATCCCACCTACGAACTATTCACTCGTATTCTGTGATCAGGTCTGACTGAAATCTCACCACAGCTCAGCAGGCTCGCTCTGCTTTTACATTCACCCCCGGAAAATTGTCATGAGTTTCGGTGGAGAGCACTATTGCCTAACAAGTACGCTTTGTGAGAGCGCCTCGATTGTGAGAACTCACATGGTAATGTTGTTGCACGGCACTTCCGCGGTGTGTTGAAGATGGAAACAAACGTCTTTGACAAAATGTACCAATAACGTGGAAAGTTCTGTGAACTGAACTGATTTCATAACAGGTAAAAAAAAAAGGTTCTCATTGAATTTTGCGCATTTCAATGTTGGTTTGGATCAGTAAATAGTTTAAAAAAGGTCACAATGATCATCAACTTGAACTAAATGTCATTAAGAGTTAAGGTTAAATCATTGCGCATTCTTTCCTTGAAAGGTTTCCAGTAAATGCCTCTGTTCAACTGTTTTAGAATTACATTGTACCATTTCTACTTTGTGAGTCTCTACACTGATCACATCTGGTTAAACTGAGAATCTATAATGCTCAGAGGTCCACTTAGCTGGGCTTTTCTAACATTAATAATGCAGAACATTTTCCTAATGAAGGAACATATTTTTTTTCTTTTCCATTTTTCTTTCAACATGTTGAATAACTGTGTTAATCAAGGCTTTACTTTCAGATTTCCTCTCTAATAGCATATCCAAGGGAAAAGGTCATGGTGGTAATAGACTGATCTGTAGTCCTCAGGGAGATTCTCTCTCTTTTCTTCCGCTCAGCTCCAGACAGACAGTCTTGGTCTCAGACAGCCTCATCTGACTCCCACTGTGCTCAGCCCAGGATTTCAATCATGAGGCCAAATGAAATTATTAAGAGGTGTTAAACTTATTAATCATTAAATTAGCTAAATGGTCCTCCAAGTACAGCCCAGATGAATGACATGTCATTTTCTAATGCAATTTGCCTTCCCACCTCTCTGGTAGGTGAAGGTCAGAAAGGGGCCTGGAGCATAGTATTTGATGGCTTCTTTTTCATTCATCCTTTTAATTCACATTTCATCTCTTTCTTTAACAGTGTCCACTTCAAAGCATTTTTTTTCTAGCTATGAGGAAAAACTGACAATAGCTGAAACCAAATACACATTGGTGGAAAAAATTGCAAAACAGATTGACATGAAATAAGAAATAAATTAAATGAAGCGGACTCTTCCTGTCATCATTTCTCTTTTGATGATAGACACGTACCAAAGCCACTCTCAGGTTTCGGTTTCCCTCTTATCTTGATTTGATTGGTGGGAAAGTAGGTGAGCTTTATGTGAAACACACCTCCTACTTAACACTTATGTTCCTTGTGTTAATATGCAGTGACATTCTGCTGATATCATATGAGAACAAAGGTGTAGATAAGGCTGAGTTCATCTCAGTTTTCTATTTAGGATGGAGTTACATTTACAGGTGTTACGAAGCATGATGGGGTTTGAAGTGGTTTAGATATATGCTGAATATGACCAATTTAAATACATGCCTGCCTGTGCTTATTATCATGACTTGCATTTTGGTATTCTTTGACTTTGCTGATGTCGATGTGCCGTTTCTCCACTCACAAACAGCTTTCTTTTCCTTTATAATTTTCTATCAGGGGAACAGTGCAGAGCCATTTGAAATATGACAGTGCCAGGTAATCAGTGAACTTACAACAAACGTTACAAAAGGCTAACAAAATGTGCTTGTTGTCCAGCAACTATGTAGTTAAGATTAGTGCAATGAAAGAACAGGCTTAGTGGCAGCAGTTTTGAGATGGCTATACAAAGTCAGTATTGTTCAGTGTATTAAATACAGACTGAATGATATATTTATTTTTGCATATCCTGATTTTTAAGTATTTTCTTTGTGATTTACTTACTGAACTCATAAACAACAGATGCCATCCATTCATATGCAATGATTGCATGTTGTGTCTCTGTGTGTTTGTGTGTGACATCCACCAGTGTAGAGCGGATTACAGACCTGAAAGATTTAAATATCATTTTAATTAATCTGCTCACCTAAGTCTAATGAGACATGTCAAAAGGACCATTTGCATGTGCAGATATGTGCTTGCATGTGTGTCCATATATAAATACATTTGAAGGTGAGTTTTAAACATGCATCTGTATGTTCGAATGTACATGTCTGTGACTAATAAAGTTACTTACAGGTTTTCAACTTTTCTCCTTTATGTGGCCTTTTCCACTAATTTGCTTTTCTTACAAGCAAATAGTTTTCATATTTACCTCACAATGTGAGCTATTTCACTTTTAAACAATGAAAGGTTATCTTGGAATCAGTCTCATCTGTTATTAATACAAGTATGATTATATAATTAGCCTGAAATCAATATCACATTGATTCTAATGCAAACAAGGGATTAGAGCTCCATGTGTTCCCTGGATTGTCCAACAGACATGATCTGGACATGTTCGACAGGCTGACCAATTGGCCTGTGCAACCTTGACCAAGTTTAGATCAATATTTGATTGAACAGAACACAAAGGTTATGGGAAAATGTGGAGTTAAAAGTTGACAAAAGCAAATGTATTTTAACATCCTGCCAATGCACATTCAGAGTTTGGCATAATAATGTTTTCTTTTTTTTGTTTGTTTGTTTGTTTTTCACTAATTGGCTTTTTTAAATTAGTTTTGTGTTAAAAAAAGTCAGAATATGTTAATAGTTGAGGTTATGATGTTTCTCTTTCGTTTTATACAGAATTTCTTTGATGTGATTTTGATACAGTCATTTTCACTGCAACTTTTGGCCATATACATTTAAGCATCAAAAGTTATGATAAGTGTAAAGTTTAATCTGAATGCAGTTTTGTACAGTAATAAAAATATTGAACTGAAATTTCTGTTTTTCTTTCAAACTGGATTCATTTTTCTTGTGCATGCTCTTCTGTTTGGCTCGAGCATCAATGTTTTCTGAACACGGTTGTCAGTGTGAAAGATGACAACAAACATGCGAGAGTGTGCGCCAGACATTACACAATAGGCCTACACAAAAACCTCCCTCTCTCTACCACAATTGCCTGTTTCTCTCTTTTCTTCTTTTGTTTTGTGTAGCCTCATTTGTGATGGTATTTATCACAGTAAAGAATACAAAAAAAACTCTTTCTTGTCTGAAAGAAGAGTCATTTACATTAACAAAAAATGTATTTTACCATTACAATAACCTCAGACAATGGAATATGTTTGCCTTGTTCAGTTTGAGCAACAAATGAACAGAGAAACACACGTTTCCGTTGTTCTGGTTAAAATGTGCCATAGCAGAATCATCATCTCCGCCTCCATGTTGTGTATTAGATAATGAGAAGATGCAGATAAATTCTTCAATACAATCTTCTCCCCATGGGCTAATCCACATCATGGTGTATTGTCAGGATCACAATGATGGTTTATTATTGCTCATTCAGAGCTCAACAATGATTTAAACATTTGCAGGAAAGGAAGAAACACCGTGCTTCAGATCACTCATCCATTTAAGAGGATACCCGTTGTTTAGTAGCAGCTTTTTGCTGCATGGACTGATTTGATTATTGTAAGTCTCAAAGCTCCAAGGATTATGCATTTGAAAAGCAGCATGTTTAACCAACAGAATATAAAAATAGGTTACACCAAGAGCTTGATGTACAGTTGTTGCACTTGTAAAATATGCAGATAAAGTAAGTTTGTAGCAAAACATAAACGCTCAAAGTGTACTGAGAATGAAAGTTTCATATGATGTGGCTGCGGTAAACGCTCTCATTTCCACATAATCTTTTAAAAAGTGGGCATCTTTTGTTTAGCTCATCTGTCTCTCACCCGTCAGGCACCCGGCAGTATTGAATTTCACTGACACTCAGGTCTGTAATGAAAAGCAGAGCGACATCCTCATATTATATACCTTGTGTCCTACCTCTTTCCATTTCTATCATTCGCTTTAATAAATTACTGTCCAATAAGAACTTTTATGATCTTGGCATATGTCGCCTTTTATAGGGGAAAATAATTGCGTTCCCACATCACCCTGCCCTATTCTGAACATGAGAACGGGACTAGCAGAGCCTACAAAATGAGATAGTTTCACAGTGTCTGCACAAGTCCTTCCCATTTGGGCCGTTATGTTTTTTTTTTTTTTTCTGTTTCCTGGCTTACCTTCACAAGCACCACCATCACCCCACCTCCAGCCCTTCACCACTCTCAACTCCACTCATGCCTAAAGAGGCCTGTGCTTGCATGCCAACAGGCACTCTTAAAACCACAGACCCATCCCCCCGTCAACTTCACACACACTCTCTCTCTCACACACACGCACACACGAGGAGTCCTGTTTTTGAGTTCCCACTGAAGTGTGACAGAAGCCACTTGACAGGTGACACGCACACTTGATGTTATCGGGTCAGGGCCAGAGATTCCGCCTCTTGAGTGATGAGAGACTGTCACTCGCATTGTTTATCTTTGCTGCAGGAGGGGAGAAAGAGGAACGACAAAGAGAAATCCAGTGTGTGTTTCTTTCTTTGCTGTATATCACTCAAGAGGCAAAAGAGTTGTAAGATGTAAAAGTTTGCATGTAAAATTGGTGGCCATAACCACTGGCTCAAATAACTCAAGACTCTATGCTATGTAGTTCTTTATATAAATGTCTGCTAAAGTGTCACTTTAAACAAAGACTCACAGGGGTCTGAAACAGATGGGCTCCTCAGTCATTTAGAAAAATGTGCTGGAGTTGGCTCACAAATTGATGTGGCTTTGTTATCGGCATTGTCAATTGATTACACCAAGGGGCGATAATGAAATAACTAATTGAATGTGTCCTCCTCTAAACAGTTTGTTGAAATGTGGAAAACACAAACTCAACTCTTTCTGTGTGAACAGCTTCAACGGATTCAAGACTGAGTCGGAATACCTTAACAAAACTATTAGCCATAATTTCATGTTTAGAAAAGGGCAGTGACGGATTGTGATTAGAGCAGTAAATGTCAGGCAGAATAACCCATGCCAGTCAATTTCATCAAAGTAGAGGTGGCTTGAAAGCAATTTTTTCTCCTCCATCTTCCATAGTTTGGAAGGTAAAAGTCATAATAAAGAAAGAGAAAGAGTTTAGAATGTGACACAACTTGAGAATGTTTCTTGTTACAATGTTTATTTAGTAAATTTAAAATATCTTTAGCACAGGTTAGAAATTAGATGCTTCCATCTACCATGAGCGCCTTGGGATTTTACATGGTTCCAAAATGGTTTACAATAAACACTCTTAGAAATGAAAACAATAAAAGTAAGAAAACATTCAAAGTTCCTCCATCGCTGCTTATAGATAAAAAGTAACACTACAGCTGCAAAGGCAGAGGCAAATTTGGCATATATATATTATTTTCCTTAGGACAAAATATTAGAAAAGCAGAATAATCTATTGAAGAATTTAAAATTATTTTTATTTGTGAGTCATTATTTGGAAAACTTTAATGGGGATTATTTATATTTTGTTGTTGCAGTTTTGAAGGTATTGTTCATTTTTAGCAATGTGTGTATGTGCGTAGGTGTGTGTTTGTGTTTACGTGTGTGTTTTAAACCACACTTACTGAAGCTGGTGATATGACTTTCTAGGGGGTGAAATGATTTTTGCAGAAACCAAGGTTTTGACAATATTTAGCTTACTGGGTTTGCCACAACAAATTTATCAGTTAATTTTTCCACTCAGGGTCTGTCTTCATTATTGAGGGAATACATGTGAGTATGAAAATAAAACTGAGTGGTGAGACCACCTGCCTTCTCCTCATCTTGTTCCTTATCAACTATTCCACGGACTAGATAATTATGGTCATGTTTTGCCCCATCCCTACCTTATGAAACATAAAAATGATAACAAGTAACATATGCACAGCACTGGAGTAAATGGCAGGCCAATGCATTACTTATCAGTAATAAAACAGTACGAGCTAAGACATGTTTTTTTTCCCTTTTTGAAGTTGTTTACAAATCGTATCCCTATTCACAATTTATCATGTTTTTGCATTTTTGCTATTTGTCATTAGTGCATGCCATATGGGAAGTCTGGATTACAAAAGTACCTGAACACATTGTGTGTATAGTAGCATGCATAGCTGTTTGCTATTTACATTGTATTTACAGTCAAGAACTAAGAAAAGAAGGATCTACAATACAGTTTTTCTTTCATGTGTTTCATTTGCATTTCTATGATGGAGAACAAAAAGCAGCTTACATGGATTTGAAGAGTACACCAGACATGCACATAAAGTATGCTTGACTGAACAAAGTATATTGTTTTATCTTCTCTAACTGAAAAAGGACCAGCTCAACTTTGTAACAGACTGTCTTTGACCAGCACCACTGAATTGCATAACAAAAATCTACTTTTTTTCTCTCTTTGTCTGTATTGTGCACCCGTCTGTGAGCACAGGGGGCTTGGAAAGGTTAATTTACGATGTTAACCATGCCGTGAAGGGAAAAGCAAATAGGAAAGAGCATGCACAGCACCAGAGAAGGACATTAAGCTGTGGCCACATCTTTCTTTCTTCTGCTCCCTATATCTGTCCAGTGACAACAGCAGGGCCCCCCCTGTTGTGTACAAAGACACTGGGCTATCACCATCCATCATTGCAGACATGCTGAGAGGATCTTACACCAGTGATCAGGCTGGAAGCAAGCGCTCACTGCTGTTACCTTTGTGTTTTTTAAGCATAATTCCTTTCATAGCCACACTACAAAGCCAATATCAAAATAACAAGGACATTAAAAAGGAAGGGTATGGCTGACATTTTATCATAGAAGCATTGTAAAGTAAAATCAGTATACAGAACAGATCAAAAGTTGCATATTACCCAGAAGTATGAGTATGTAAGATTTAAAAATAAATAATAATTATTTATTAGAAAGAAGAGAGGACATGGATGCATTTGGAACACAGACATTTTATGAATTCCTGGAGGTTGCTAACCTGCTCATGGGATGTTGCAGTCATTAAAGATATTGCTCATTTAGCTGGAACATCAGTATCCCATCCTCAGTTCTCCTTACCACTACACGTCTTTTGTCCACCTCCAGCTCATTTACAGTCAACCTCTAATATAGGTAATCAGCAGCACCGTGCCCTCACAGGGGGTCCATAAACACTTGATTTCACAGAACTGCCTTTGATACAAGAGGGAGGTGACTGCCGGAATATGTTAATGTGCTTTCCCATAAAGCTTATCTCTGACTGGGGTCATGAAAGGCCAAGTGGCAAGGGGCTGATTACCATAGCAATAAGACCCTAGAATCTGTTACTGCAGCTTACAACCCCTTTGATAATAGCACGGCTAGCCAAGGTCTACTTTTTGATAATCAAGCCCCTCATTCAAACACGTGGGAAATAATGTGGACATTTACTATGGTACAATTGAAATGAGGGGTGAGTGCAAATTAACCTCTGCTAACAGTGAAGGGGCTCATTGTGAAAGGAATCATAAATTTTTAATTGTTCACCACCAGCAGTTTCTTCAAAGCATGTAAAAACAAAAATGACAATCCAACCCAACTGAAGCACATGTACAGTTTTAACAAAGTTATGTCCCTGCAACTTTTGAAGCATACAGTGTTTTCTAAAACATACTTAAAACAACATGTCTCAAAACACTTTTTTTTTTTTAACCAACTTTCTTTGCTTGTACACTGAGCTGCTTTCTCTTTTTGTAAGGTACATACATGATGATACAAAAGATTGGAGCTTTGAACAACAACTTGATAGCATATGGTTATCCCCTGCTGTCTCCCACTCTCTGCTCTGTAGGGGGCCCAGAAGGCATGTATTTATAACTTTCTGTACTGCACAAACTTTTCACTTCTTTAAAACTGAAGGATTACACCCTGTTCACAGCAGGTAAAGCAGCATGTATCTAACAAAGAAACACTTGAACCTCTCTAATCTTTATTTTATATTCTAAAGACAAACCCAAAGATCATTCCAATTCAAGATCAAACTCAGATCAGTTCTGTTCCTTTTATACTTACATGACTGAACCTGTGTTTCACCCACAAGCAAAGTAAACTATTTTTGCATGTTCACAGTAAACTTGCTGCAGCTACCTAAAAGCTCATCCCTTGTTTTCAATGTACATTAGCAGCATCAACTGTCTTTTAAAGAAGGTAAATTGGAATCAAGTTAAGCTGCTTTTCTTTCTGATTATTTTGTCTCTGTTTTCTGGCTCAGTTGTTGGAGCCTAAATCAAGCTGTCAGAAAGCAGACTGCTTGGTTAAACTTTGCTGACTGAAATGCCACCTGTCACCGGCTTCTGGCAATTCATCACTTCCACGATCATTAGTTTTTATTGTGGCAACTACAGTATTTAGCATAAGTCTCTTCTCTTCTATAATCATTCACATACAACCCATATGTACAATCATTTTACCACGTTAAAAATTGTGATTTCCTCCATTACCCAGTCAGAAGCTAGAGATTTAGTTTACAACATTTATCAAGAGTATTACGCTGAGGTCGGCACAGAGCATTTCTTCCAATTGAGGCATTTTGGCTAATCCGATTCTCTACACTCCCGCCTTCTCTCCCAATCTTCTTGGGAGCCCATCTCATCTCAGTGAACGGGCTTGGTGGCTTGCTGCCCACCTATAGAGCTCAAGCTTATGTACAGGGCAGAATAAGGTGGGAGTAAGGGCTTTAAAAGCTCTATTATTCATCCCTGTTATTAGCTCTGTGACACACAGAGTCCTGTTCTGTCTTTGCTATGGTCTGACTATCAGAACAACTCTAATCCACTGTATCTTTGCATTAAGATCTATGCCTCTTTAAATGTCACTGTTGAAACTCTTCTTTAACTAAAATACCCAATTGATTTTGACAGTGTAACCACCTTCCATATCTAATTGATTGATAACAAGTCTCCCATCAGTCTGAGGTAAAAATGAAAAAGAAGCAATGATAATTAGTTGCTTCTATGTATAATCTTTTCACCTTTGATCCCATTCTGTTCTTTTGTAGCTTAAAGTCACTGCTAAAAAAGACACTAAAAAATAACTAACTCTGAGCTTCTGTGTAAGAAGAAGAAAACAATTATGGATATTAATGTATTTTTCCACTTTCATGTTCTCCAATTCCAAAATCTTCCATTCTGACTCCAATTCCAATTCATTAATTTTTCCTTTTTTAATTTATTTTAGATAAATGTATAGTGACAGGCAAAACCCTTGTATTGCCAAAGAGGCACCTTTTCATGAAATGAAAACAAAGAATATTCTTTTTTTTCAGTTACATAAATTATGTGGTCACAAGTTCTTTTTGCCACTTTTCACCAGTTAGCCATCCATAAAAACACTGATGTGAGGAGTGATAAATCTGATTTGTACACACCATGAAAATATTGAAAAATGAAGATTCAAGGTTTTTTTACCAGCTGCAAAATTATTTTTCTAACCATGTTAAGGTTTACAGCAATTCAAATACTTTGATGAATGTGATCTATTGATTTTTAAACCTTTGTTAGTAAAAAAAAAATGGGCATTATCATCCACTATGAGAAGTGAAGCCTTTTCTAAAGTGCCTTAATTTTTATAACACATTACACCATTGGTATTAAACTTGCATAGTGACAACAGCACCCAGCCAGGATAAGATGGCACCTGCTGGTAAAAAGTGGTTTTAGTTCATTGAAAACAAATGAGGTCGTCAAAGATTTGTGGCATGCTAATGTGAAATCAATATATTCCACTGAACCAGAAGTGGTGCTACTGATTAGACCTGTGTGTCAGTTTTCCATAAATGAATCCTTATACCTTTTTCAAGAGGCAAACAGCTCAGCTGTTCTGTCCTCCAAGCTGTTTTTCACCCCGTGTCCTGTTTTTATGTTTACTTTGGTCTGACGTGTATCAGCTTCAGTGGTCTACAGGCTCACAACAAGCTTACAAATAAGCCAGCAATGACACTAAAGTAGTTTCTCAGAAGCACATGGAGCCGTTAAGAGACTGATCTGCATGATATTGAAATAAAGTGGACATGAATTAATAAGCTGTGAGCTTTTGATGTGGCTATGCAATTTATTTTTACTATAAAGGAGTATGCAGTTTTCTAACATGGCACTGCAAAATGCCATCTTTCCGGTTTCTGTCATTCTTTATTTATTTATTTTTTCTTTGCTCTTGCTTATTTGTTAGACATGGGTATAGTAACTTAAATAGCTTAATATCACTCAGTCTTCTCGATGCTTAATCCAAAAACAAGATTGCAGTGCTGCTTTATCCTGGTGTCCAAGTGACTAAAGAGGTGGATTGATGATTTTGCTGATCCAGATTATGTGTCCAGGACAAGAGTGAGACAGAAAAGAGATGAAAGGAATGACAATAAATTAGGTGCAGACAGAAATTAGGTATTAGACAGAAGCCATGGAAAAGTAAAGGAGGAGCTCGGTGTCCAAGAAAGAGTTGGTAACTGGGGAAGGAGCATGAGGAGAAGACAAAAGCTGATTAAGTGAGGCTTGAGCAGGGGGTACAGGAGAGAAGGCAGCAAACAGAACCCAACAGGGGGTAAATCTGAATCAGTAAAGCTCTCTATCCCTTGTATCCATGTGCCCCTCCTCCCTTCTACATATCCATCATATTAATATACATACAGCATGGCCCTCTGGGTAATATATCTTTGACCCGTGATTACGCTAACAGCTTATTGTTTGCACACTGAACAATCCCATTATGTAGGCGATCTGTTTACATACAGCCTCGCTGTTTAGATTAGCATAGTCTTTATGTGTGTAAATGTATGTGCGTCTAACAAAAAGACCTGTCGTGCTTCTTTGTATTTGTGTGGACTTGCACCCAATCTACGCATGAAGGACTACAACTGCATGTATTCTGATCCTGGTTGAGGAGTTGAATACACACAATACTTCACTCAAATAAAACAGAAAAGCAAATCAACTTGTCACATAATAAAATTCCTGTGCGGAAATGAGGCTTGGCTAAGAAAGCTGAAGGCTTGGGTCTCACAGCAATGTAATTTTGTTTTCAGTCTGCTAATTGACTGACATGTTCATCTTTTAGTATTTCAAATCTTCATTACCTAATCACTGTTAGGAAGTCCTACTTTCATATTTGTTTATGTGTTGACCTTAAATGCTTTAAATTCTTTCAGTGTGCAAAATTTGAATAAAGAAAATTTCCTCACTGGCTCTAAAGTGACCAAATCTGTCACAGCTTGTCTCATCTTCTATTAAAATACACATTTGTTTGATTAAATTTAAGTCTGACTTAATTATGTTTGTGTCCAGGAAAAAAAAATGCACTTTGTAGTTGGAGTCTAAAAACTTCAGGTTTCTTTTCTTGTAGTTTATTCATTTTTTTACTTGGTGAGGGTTTAATTTAGCTTTGTACTGAAAGTGTACAGATGCACTGGGCAGTGATAAAAATAAATAAAAAAAACACAGAGAGTATCAGGTATTTAACCAAAAGGATGAACATCTGGTCAGGCTAAGAGGCCTGCTCATTAACACAAAGTTAACCTCAGAGAAGATGTGAGGTCATAACAGCCCGGAGAACTGCAGAGAGCTAACAGTTTGAGGTCAAGGAGTTATTGAGCTCTTCAAGGAGGTCAGAAAAAAATACCATGTAGTTGCTAGGACTAATTTCAGCATGAGCACAGTAAATTTTGCTTAAGTTTTGCCTCCTTTTACTGTTCTCCTCGGGTCTGCTCTTGGACTTCTCTGTCAGTGTGTAGACTCACTGAAATGTGCAAATCTGTTTGACACAAGATGAATAGACAGCTGCTGGCAGGATGCCCCATGCCACTTTGTTTGCTGCCACTTAACTAGAGCACCCTTGCTTTGCCTTCCCACCCTCCCTTCTTCTCCTCATGCTTGGTCTGACATCAAAAAGGAGGGTTGGGTCTCTCACAAAGTGTTTACATGTTATCGGGACTACCTTTCGATGGAGGACGACATGTTGCACTAAGAACTGGAAGCATAAAATTGCTTCTGTCATCTACATTTTCAGAAATTAAAGTAAGGAGGTGTAAAACTGACAGAGAACTTACACTGGTTGATCAGTTCAACTGAATGGCTACCTGCTTGTCCTTGTCTATGAATAGTTGTCATGTACCATCTACAAGTTAACATGCAGAGTACAGCATCTGAAACTACATATACTGGTCATAGTATACATATATACAGCAACAAGCAATGAGTGCATTTGCTTCAAAGTGAATAGTTGTTGTTTTCCCCGTTGCTATGTAGCATTCAATGCTGAACTTTCCACATGAGGCTCTGAGGGGACATGCAGCAGAGAAGTGAACTGTGGGCATAAAAGAAGGAGTCAGTGATCAGACATCAGCTCCTTGATGCACAGCACACATTGAGAGGTAGAAGATGCACAATGGCGGAGAGTAGCTGTTCAACAAGCTAGTTTTTCTTTCCCTGTTGTCCATGCAAATGTTTTCTGTCTTCAGCAGTGAAAGACTAATCTTTGAGGTCATCCGTTCCATTGGCTGGGCATGTTATCTGTCAGTGCATATGCTTATCTTCATAGTTCATGGAAGACGGAGGTCAGAGTCCTCATGTCCACATTGCAAGCAGTGAGGAATTCCACTCTTTTTTTGCCCATGTATAGGCTCAGGAATAGAGCATGGTTTGAAACCATGCAAAGGAAAATAAAAAAGGTGTTCCATTCAGACTGACAGCAGCTTTGCTACAACAGGCAATATATGGGTATTTAGAGGGCAGTTATTGCAATGGGGAAAACTTGTAATAAGTACTTCAAGAGAAAATTGAACAGTAACATTAAATCATATATGAAATGATAAAAAAGTAACTGCCAACAGTGTTAAATCAGGCTAATGATTAGCCTGTTTTCCCAGTAAAACAGAGTGAAGAAACCAAATGAGTTTCTGCCATATAAGACAATATTTATAACTAATGCTTTTGTGCATCTATTCATATACATTGAAAAAACTGTCAAAATACATGGAGATATGTCTTTAGCTATTGAAAAGTGATTTTTCAAACTTTTCAAAATGTTATAAACTCAATGGGACTTGTGGTCTAACAGGCTGGTAAATATAAACAATAGTCTTGTCCATGCTGTTATCCTCACTCATCTCTATTTACACGTTCTATTGTAATTATTGGAGAGGAAGACTAGGCTGTTACATAAAGAGAATAGGAAGTACATTTTTACAGCTCAAACAACACCAAAGACAACAGAAATTATATTTGAAATGAACATTTCATGGGCCCTTGATACATAAGAAAAACTCAGATTTTTAGTGAAAAATCAAACCATGAGTACTCTATTCACAGTAATGAAGGTTTATGAATTTGGTGACAGCAACTTTGTATGCTTCCTGCTTTAGGAATACAAACAGGGCTTTATAATTATGTATTTACAGTAACATGCATTATTGATCTTCCCCACTGAAAAGAATATAGTTTTTCCAAAGTATTTATCTGGTGTAAATCATCTTCATGGTTATGAGTCCTTTGTTTTTTCTTCTTTTTTCATGTTTTGTAGAAAGAAAGAAAATAAAAGCTGCAGATAAAATACCAAGGAAAAAGACAGGAGCAGGAAGACACTTCCATGAATTTTGTTGAAGGAATTTGAGGGAATTTAGTGGGTCTTGTCCTCATTATGATTGTTGTGCTTTGTAGGTGCGATTAGTCAGCCGCTCTGATGTCATCACTGCTCAGTCGTGAGGTTATCTGTTAATAGAAAAAGAAAGAAAGAAGGGAAAGAAAGAAAGAAGAGGGATGAAAAAGAAAAGTCATTAAAGTGTGTTTCAGATCACAATCCCTTCACACATTTTAATGCTGTCCTACCATGCATGCACATACACAACCACACTCATAAAGTCCACTGTGAGACTGTGACTGAGCTACTCAGGACTCGTCTCAACCCTGTCTACTCTTCGAAGGTTTACGGTCTCACACAATGAGTCACAACTGCTGTATTTGGAGTCTGGGGTGGGCTCTGCTGTCACTGGTGCCAGTTCAACAACAAAGACAGAGTGACCACCCTGTGAGTGTACACTCCAAACCCACTTGGCTGAGATTTGGAGTGACAGTGGTGTTGGCATGGGGGGTGACTCTGTAATCACTTTTAATTAAGGCCAAAGAAACATGAAATAAAATCACAGTCCAATCTTTGTCTGCTGTACATTTTTCACTTTGTTTTTGGTTTAACCCACTGCCATTCAAAACAACTGTCCTTAACATCTGCTATTACTAATTATTTATTTTGTATCTTAAACTATATAAAGTTTAGTGAGACTCCCCTGCATTCTGAGCTGTGTGAGCTTGATTCATGTTGCCAAGAAGAGTGCTTTGTGGGTGGGCCATTAGACACAGAGACTGCAGTGGAATTCAGTGACTATCTACTGGAGATCCAATTACATGACCATACTGTAAAGGTGCTTCCTGCACCCATTATAAATCACCATAAACAAAGAAACTATTGACATTGCACTGCATACTGTTACCGCGCCAAACATGCCTGCAAAATATAAAGTTGTAAACTTGAATATTGCCCATGTTGGACTCACTGAGCTTCCTTCCTGAAGTTGTGGTGTATTTATTTTAGCAACTGAGAATGTATAAGTTACTTTTATTTATTTTTATATATTTAACCACCTTGTTCTTTGTCTTGCTGTGGCTAGAGCAAGAGAAAGTTTTTGTGCTGCTATGCATTGAAAAAAATTTAATATGTGCTTAAATATATTTTGTACTCTAATTTGTGGTCAGCTATTGGTTTTTAGTGAAAAGTTTTTCTTTTAGATTTTTGTTTGTATGTGTACATGTGTTGCCAAATTGTGTTGTCTAAGCTTAAATAAATAAAACTAAAAGAAAACCCCCACACACACATACATACATATATATATATATATATATATATATATATATATATATCCCTTATATTAGCCTATAGATCCCTTAGCATGAAACTTTCTCAAATGCATCATATTGTCAGTCATTAGTTGGTAAACCAATTTATTATTGATTGGAAAAAAATCCAATATTAATACTTATACATGTATACAAGTTCTACAATCTAGTTTGATCAAGATGCCTACCTATTGGCTGTCCAATAATCGTCCGAAATTTACTGTCTTTCCTCTGACTTTTGCCTTGCGCAGGGCCATATTCTGTCACCTAATAACCATTGACATAGAGCAAGCTACAGTCACTCTCTGAAAACAGCAACCGTCAAGACTGAAGTCCTTCATGACAGAATGTGGTCTCAGAGTGTGATAACAGTGTGGTGGGAAGGCAGGGCCTTTTTGATCTCCAAAGCCAGGTGTTAGCACTTCAGCTCACTGCCTCATCAATAATTGACAGAAGCAAACCAATCAGAACAATTTGCTCCCCACAGCGAAGTGCTAGAGCAGCCTAACACCAGTGAATCATTAATGAGGCAATTAGCTGAAATGGTTAGACGGTTAGACCTCAGTGGCAGTACTCCTATGACTCCACAATGCAATGGTTGTCCTTAAACAGGAACTGCAGATGATGAACTGATGTACAGGGCAATACAAGCTAAGGAAGATAAAAGTGAAGTCACACAGCAGTGCTTAGAATCAGAGCTCAATTTTCTAAATGCTGGTGAGCAACTTGGTTCAGAGATGCCAGCTCTCCATCTGTTGACCACAACTCAGAGGGCCAATAATGGGAACAGACCCAATTGGCCATTACCATAGGAGATTGACCTTTATTGGTGCACAGACTGACAGACTGACAGAAGCTGTCTCCCGGGTGATTCAAGTGTGGGAGAGCCTTTATGGACATAGGTGAAATCGACCTCGGTGACATCACTCAAACATGAGGAAAGCAACAACAATAACAGGAAAGATGGAGTTTGTCTTTGAAGAGCAGAGATCCTGGATTGTTGTTTGGGGGAAAATCAAAGCCCCAAGAGAGCTGCTCACAAAGCCCATCGATTGGTCATATTGGAACCATTTCATAGTTTATCGATGCTCATCTGCTTGCTCTCCTAGCTCTGGGTCCAGTACTTGCTCAATTAAACCAGCCACCTTGATCTCAGAAACAACCCAAGCGAAAACTAGATGCATAGATTATTCTGAAATAAAAACCCTTGCATACTGCCATTGAGTATTTGGTTTTGCACTTTGTCTACTAATTCACGGTAAATGTGATTAAAATGATGGCATTTACCTATCTTTATTTACAGCTTTTTCTTATTAAATAAAACCTCCACCATCTTCTAATTTCTTTAGCCACGCAATTACCCTAATGCACTAAACATATGTATGTAAGGGACATATCATGAATTAAAGTGAAAAAAAATAGCAAAAGAACAGGAGAAACAAAAAGGAACGGGAGGAGGGGCAAAAATACATTAAAAACCTTTTAGGGGAGTGAAAGGTGTCAGGAAAGAGGCTTAGTGTTTACCTCAACAGATGTAGGTTTATAAAAAACATAAAATATGTTCAAATTTTGTGCTGATTCAAGGTTTGAACAACCTCAGACATCCAGTACTAAACTGGTATGTGATTTTGTAAAATTATATTTTTTTGTTTTGAATTGTTTGTCTACACAGCTGGTGTAAGAAGTTTGAAACTTGATTATGTATTAAAGATATTTTAAATTTAAAAATTACAATAGGAAATTCCTGTATTTTTAATAAAAATTTCACCTGATAAATTAAAGCTTTTATTGGATTTTTTTTAAATATGTTTTTATAACTTATTTTAAAAAAGCTAAATGGGCCTCATTTTTATTCAAGATGATAAAGAAACCTTTACATATTGTCAAATGATTCAAAGTTTGTTTTCTTCAAACAAAAACAAAAGCATTTAATATGCAAAAAATAAAACATTTATGGTAATGGTAAAAAAAATTACAAAAAGAAGCAACTGACTGAAAGCGGGGTCAACCTGTGTTTTCTGATTTTGACACTTGTGCAGACATAGTAGAGCACTATTCTCTTTTTTAATGATCACTACCTGCTTTATGACCCTCCCAGGATGTCTTTCTCAATAAATATTTGCAAACAGGAAATTTGTGGTGTGGCTTGAGAGAGTCATAACCCTGGCACCTCTGTGTTTTGAGATTAAAATGTAATTAAAATAGTAAATCAATATTTATTAAGTAGCAGTACAAACAAATGAGAAATGTAGTCAGGTCATATAGTATGTCACCGGATAGAGGGAGGACTCTTTAAAGTAGCTTTGTGCAATACAATGATTTATTTGTATAGACAACCTTTTTATGCACAAAATTATACATGAATTGTTTTTCTCACCATACTTTTTCCACATGGGTGGTTCTGCTTCACTTCAAGCTCAGGTTCTTTACCAGATGCCTGGGTGCTTGAAGATTCTGCACAGTATTTTAGTTGTTCCTAGGTCTGAGCTCTTCTGGACAGAGATCTCTGAGGTGGTTCTTGGGATCTGTTGGAGCCACTCTTCCAGTTTGGGGGTCACAGCACTGAGTAGTCCAATGGCCACTATTACCAATGAGGCCTTGACTCTCCACAACTTCCTTATTTCCTCTTTCAGCCCTTGGTATTTCTTCAGTTTCTCGTGCTCCTTCTTCTTGATGTTACAGCCACTTGGGATTCCTATATCTATATCCACTGCCTTCTTCAGTAGTTTGTCAACCACCACAATGTCTGGTTGGCTAGCCATCACCTGTTTGTCAGTCTGGATCTGGAAGTCCCACAGTATCTTGGCCCTACCATTTTCCACCCTTGAGGGAGTCTCCTACTTTAACTATAGAACCTCCAGTCCATACTCAGCACAGATGTTCCAGTACAGTTTCATCTAGTTGGTTATGGTGTTCGATGGATGCTTTGTCTGCCTGTATCTTACATCCTGTTATTATGTGCTGGAGTATTTCAGGGACATCTTTACAAATCCTACATCTTCTGATCCCAGCACCTATTGCTCTTGTGCTAAGTGCCTACTTTTGTGTTGCCATGATTAGTGTATCTGTGCTATCCTTCAGTCCTGCTCTCTATAGCCACTGGTAGGATTTGTAGATATTGGCAACTTCCTCAAGTCCCTGTGCCTATGGTATATGCACAGCATATACCATAGGCACAGGGGTTTATCTTTTCATGATGGTACCTCCTGTTCTCTATTGGGTTTCTTCTGCCTGAGACCTTTGCTTTTCAGTTCATCATTGGTGATTATCGTCTTGATGTACTCCAGGACCTTTCAAGCAGTACAGTGGCTCTGATGCTGACTACTTCTCTCCCTCCTTTCTTTCAGTGTCTCAGGGTATTGAATTCTGGGTGAAACCTTTCAAGCATTATGAAGAGCTTTCATGGCTTAATGTCAGTAAATTCTGATCATTCTTTGGCCAGGTTTTATACCAGCTTAGTATCTGATGACTGGCACTGCATACATGTTGATGGCTTGAACTTTGTTCTTGTCATTCAGCTGGCTCTTTTGGACCTGCCTTCCTCTGTAGGTACTTAGTTGTGGCTAACTTTCTTGCAGTCTCATCATATTTGCCACCATCCAGACATTGGGGTGGTTGACAAAATACATAAGAAAGCAATGGTGGTGGATGTAGAGGTCCCAAGTGACTGTAACATCAGAAAGAAGGAGCACAAGAAGCTTGAGACATACCAAGGCCTGAAAGAGGAAATAAAGAAGTCGTGGAGAGTCAAGGCCTCAGTCGTGCCATGGTCATTGGGCAACTCAGTGCTGTGACCCCGAAACTGGAAGAGTGGCTCCAACAGATATCTGTGTCCTAGGAAAGGCGAAGATTCTGCGTAGAACCCTCAAGCTCCCCGAGGACCAGAGCTTGAAGTGAAAGTGGAACCCGCTATGTGTAACAAATAGAGTAAGATGTAAGTTTATATATATATATATATATCACTGACAAAACAAAAGACACACACACGGTAAATTTAGGAATTCCTATGCTAAAATTACACCTCAGCTGAGACCCTCTTCCTTTTCAAACCACATATTTTAAATGTGGAGTCTACACATCATCCTTTGCTCACCACAGCTTCCCCACAATTATCATGTTAGGATTTTCATGTTTACTGTAGCTACAACTACAAAGAAAATGTCACTTGAAAACAGTCCACTGCTCACATCATTGTGCGCAAATCTCAGAGAGTGAAACAGGTCACAGACGGCTATCTATACTTTCCTGCATCTTCTTGAATGGGGGAAAATTTTTTTTTAAAGTTTAATGGACTACTCCACTTATTGTTTAAAAATCACTTGCCATAATAGTTGCTTAAAAAATATGCATTGAAAATAAAGTTACGAGCTAGAGGCTGAATTATTGATGCTGGCAACAGGAACAATGTTGGCAATGTGTCACGGCTTTTTCTTTTTTTGCTGATGCATCATCTTGTATTGATAATTTTTTCATCTAAAAAGCCTATGAAGTCTTGATCTGTGAAAGATGGAAAAACACACCATTATGAATATTGGAAAACCTTATGCAACATTACTGGAAAAAGGAAACCAATAACAACATCAAGTAACATAATGGAAAAAACGTTAATGATAATATAACGAAGATTTCAGACTTTTTGTTGTAATTTTTCCATTTTCAGACTTGAGACAAACCACTGCATCACATGACTGAAAAAGCTGCTCGAATAATGCCAGTTTCTCAACAGTTTGTGAGTGTACTACGTGTATGTATAAAACAAGGTCAAAACGTTCTTAAGCTCAGGGTGTAGGGACTGTCCCATACGGCTGACACATTTCCTGAGATGCAAATGCTTGTGGTTTATCTTTCAATAGCCTTTTTCTATCCATTTTGTTTCACATAGACTCATATAACTCTGCAAAGATACACACACATGCACATAGACAACCATTCATACACACACCTGGTAACAAAAAAAGGCTAAACTAAAAAAGAGCATTTTTTTTAAATACTACAGTTTTGCAGCATTCAAAGCATAGATTATAATCAGTTGTGCCATACTATTAAGAACACAATGAGAAGGGGGGTTAGGAAAGAAAAACATACAGTAAAAATTACTTTACATGGACTCTGCACTTTTTATTCTTGTGAACTAAAAATAGTCCTAAATGGTTGTTTTGATTCTTTCTATGACAAACATATTGCATAATACTTTTTTTTTTAAATTATGCATAGTCAACTACTTTAATTTTAAAGTGAAATGTGATCCTATCTTGGCCTCAAATAATACACCTGTTGAATAATTGATAAATGAATTGTAACTTTACACCGGTTCAGGTAAAAAATGATGACTCTGTTCAGCAAATAGTTATTGAATCAGAAGATCACTTATCATCATGGACGTTAGATACAGAATTAGCCTTTAAATATTAGTGAATAATAAAAAAAACCTCAGTTCCAGTTAGGAGTGTTAATATGATTTGCAGTGCACCATTTTTGTTTTGTGTTTTTGCTAAAAAATTAAGACTTGAGAAAAAAAGATCCTGTGTTCACGAAAGAAGAACAACAATACACTCATTTGGTGTTTCACAAACTACAACGGCATTGCACAAACTGGAGCATTGACCCATATGTTTTATAACGTTGTCCTTGTTTTTGTTTGTTTGATTTATCCATTATAGATTTTTTTTTGTAGTATGCTTTTGGTTACATATAATTATAGGTGTTTGTTTTTCACAATATAATTTTTTTCTTATAGCACAAATTAAAAAAAAAAGAATATTGTTAACTTCTTTTTTCTTTTCAGATTCTTCAAAAAATGTACACAATTGTCTTTACTTATTCATCACTATGAAAATTTAAACAAATATAACTTGTTTTTTATTTGAAAATTATTTTAATTGACATTCATCAAGGACATGATGTGTGAAACTTCTTTATGAATGCCATTTTTTGAAACATGTGGTTGAATATATGAAACCATATCTGTGATTTTCAGTCATAAATAAACATATTTAATGTTGAAATCATCCACAGTATACCTTAAGGTATATATTTTTCAGCTTTCATGTTAAAAGTTCAATGCATCATTTGTCACTTTTCAAACAGAGTAGCAGGTAAGCTTATGGGAGATAGAAAGATCAAAAAATACAGAAGTGAAACTGAGCTAAAAAGCAAGCGCCTGACACTCTACCTACAAAGCATTAGAACTGGACTGAACCCACAGCTAAGTTTATAGGCCATTCAAATATCTCTTTGATCAGTTCAATGAGTAGTTCCAGGGAAGAGCGACTGTGGAGGTCTGAGTCAAACAACCACTTCAGGTCGTGTTTGAATGTCAGTTAGTAACGCCTGTTTCTTTCCGGCCTACTCATGAGCGTTTTTGGATTTGCGGCACAATGTTAAAAAAATCTGCATGTGGATATTTTTTGTTTCTCTACTTCGTCAGTTTCAGCTGCCATGACTCAGCTTCTGCCACGCTTCTGCCTTTCATCTCTGCAGCAGCGACTGCTCAGATGCTCTTACTTTTATTTCCGATAAATGACTGATTTTATGTTGAACTGTCTGTCAGGCCGCTGCTAACCTTTCCACGCCCCCGCAACAGAGTACGCTTTTCACCTCATTTGTGAGGGCTGAGACGTGCCGCTGTTCGTGTCGCCAACTCTCTTCCTTTCCAAGCTGCAAAAATACTAACCTGTGAAGGAACTACCGAGTAGAACAGTGCCCATCAGATTACTAAAATAAATACACATGTCACACATAAATATTTTGCGTGACACATTTCTACAGCCTGCTACAGCTGGTTGGAGGCAGATGTAAAAAAGTCTTCTTCATCAGTTGTACAAACTAATATCAAACTGTTTCCAGGAGTTCTGGCTTAAGGGATAACTGATACATTTTTGTTTCCTGAACTTTTGAACGTGACAGTAAAAGGCTCCTGGCTTTTTTGACCTTAAATAGAACAAAACTTGACACTGTGTTCTTCCTCTTTTGTGTGCGAATAGAGCAGCAGACTCTATGAGTTTTACAATCTCATCTGAGAAAAATGTTCCTTCTGTTGTCCCTCTGCTGCAGATAAAGAACAGGCGTTTGAGTAATTATGGTGCATTATCACCATGGAACGTTTCATTGCGACATTTTAAGCTGTGTAGTGAGCGGTGACAAACGAACGACCAGTTTAATTTCTGTCAGGAGGAAAAACACATGGCTGGAGCCAATGAAGTCAGCTTTCTCGTTCTGCAACTGACTAAGACCATCTGGACCAAATAAAGTTTTTCCTTTTGAATCAACAGCTGTGGGAAATTACCCAGAGAATGCTCCCTGTCTTTATATAAGTGTTTTTCTTTCTTTCTTTCCTTTTTTGCACTCTTTTTAAAAACCAACATTGTTTGTTGCATGATTTGAATTGGATGCCAAATCTGATCTGTGATCACAGAAAAAAATAAAAATAAAATAAAAATAAGCCATGACTTTCCAAATGCACCTGTTTATTTTATTTTTTTTAAATCTGTGTATTGCTTTCAATCTGTCTAGTTTTTCTCTCTGATCCAGCCTGCTCTGCTGCGATAATCGAAGGGTTGACCACGTCAGTCAATCTGTTAATGGCAGAAAGTTTTACGGCACATGCACTACATTGATGGATACCATCACTCACATAACGATTGGCCTGCACCTTAAAAACACAGTAATGGATGTTAACGGAAGCAAATGGCACCTGAGCAAAAAGAGCAGTCTGAATGTTTAGCATAAAAAAATGAAAAACTGTATTTTGAGCTGAAAAGTAGATTGTTCTTTTTACTGTATGCTACAAACAGTTTCTACTGGCCAGAGAAGTCATTCATTTAGTCCTGGCTTAGGAGGCCCAGTGATGAACACATACTTTAACATGTTTTTTCATCAATAAATCAATAAAATCAGTGTTGAAAATAAATAAATAAATAAATAAATAAAAGCCAATTTTTGATGTGAAAATGTATATCCAATAAGTCAGCACAGACATGTTATCAACAAAAGTACACAAGTATGGACCATTAAACCTGAACCTTTACTCATTTTATTTTTGTCAGTAAAAGGTTTTAAATGACACATTTGTAGTAAGAAACTATATGTGAACAAGAAAAATAATTTCCTTCATTTTGAATAGAGATACAAAAACTACCTTTTATTGTGTATTTATTTATTCATAGCAAAAAAGATGAAATAACTCTTCAAATTGAAACTTTTAAAAATTCATTCATTCACCCATTGTCCGTCCGTCCGTCCATCCATCCATCCATCCATCCATCCATCCATCCATCCATCCATCCATCCATCCATCCATCCATCCATCCGTTCTTTGCCACGTTTTGCTTTGCATGAACATTTTCAACAATTGAATCCATAATTAAATCAGTTTTAATCACAGCTACTTACTGCATAAATTCATTGAGATTTGCTTTCAAATGAAATTTGCTTTAGACAGAGATCTTATTTTATTGAGGGAATGCTTTAATTTGAAACAGCAGAAGCAGTTGGGCCTATAGAGGCCCAGGGGAGAGAAGGTCCTAAGTGTTCCCTAGAAAGCAGAATGGAAGAATTGCCCAGAGGAGAGAGGCAATTGAGCCAATCTGTTTGTCTGTTTATGGGGAAGCATCTTTCCACCCTTCACTGTCATATGGGAGCTAGGTCCCACAAACACATGCTTAATGACTCGATTTATTCACTCTGTCACTATCACTTTCTGTCTTTTCAAATGATTTTGCCCATATGTGCTTCCAGTTTTCTTTCCCACTGGTATTTTCAGTTATGGGTGAAAGGTTAACACCTCTCATCTCTCTTGGCCAAAAGATACCAGCATCTTTCTCATTGCAGTCACACTTTGTTATTAATGTTCAGCATTTTGCATTTTCTGCTGAATCATGATCTTCACATACCTCTTAGAAAAACATGTGGGTGTCATAACAAGTCTCTTTTGTAAACCTGTCCAAACGTTATCAGTAGCAAAGGTAAGCAAAACTAAAATATTTTTATAATAGAGCCAAAGTAAAGTTTATTGGCATATTTTATTTTGCAAGGGACTATTGGAAAGTGTCTGTATTACCCATCAGATTTGATTCAAAATAACAATGGATTTTATTAGACAAGCTCTGCTGACTTGCTTTTACCTTATGCAACAAAACTTTGGTCTGAACATTAAAAGATTGCTCTTAATTTCACTGCACTTGATTCCTGGAACAAAATACAGCTTCTCTTTAAAATCAATGCACTTAAACTTGAAGAACCTTTTAAGAAATTTGATTACAACCTCTTTGGCCCCAAGATGGACTTGCGACTTGTTAAGGGTTTACCCTGCTACTTGTAGGGTGACAGCTGGGATGGACTTCAACACCCTTTGTGTTCCTGAACAAAGTAAAACAGGCTAACCTCCAAACCTTTAAATGCAATTCATACTGTATATATCATGTGGTCATTTGTTTCAGCAGTACACTTTAAACAAAGAACTACAAACTGTTCTAGCAAAGAAACTTGCAAATTGTATCATTAGTATTATTGTTGATTATCCTAAACAAGCATAAAATAGCTAAAGGAAGTGCCATAGTTCTATTTTACTTTAATTGTCACAGCAACCATTTATTGTCTAGTTGGAAACTTTTCATGTAAAAAGTTTGGTATAGTTGTCAATAATTTTTATCAGAAAATTATATTGCATGTTGAAATCAAATACAGGTTAGATAGTGACACAGCATATATCTTCATACTCACATCTCAACTGTTCATGTAAAGGCTTTTTGATACTGATTGTGTACTGTAATCTTGAAGGGGTATTTTATTTTGTTGTAGAATACTGTAACCTCTACCCTATAGTGACTTAGAATTAAGGGCCAAAAGGAAATGTAAGTCTAACATGAGGAAAGTTTGGCTTTATTTGTCTTTGGTCATTCTGATGATGACTTTTTGCTATAAGAATTTTCATTTGTAGCTGAAAAAGAAACGGTTTTATCTGGGAGTAGGAGTAGGTGGGTATTTTGGTTGAGTGTTTCCCAATGACTCAGTCAGGTAAGGGTCAGCTGTGTTAAGGGGCTGTTTGCGAGACCATGTGTGTATCAGTAAGATCTGGACCAACACATTGATCAAAGTACAGCTCTGGAAGGTCTCTCAAATGCTTTCTTCTTAAATCTATGCTGACAGGTGATGACATGATGGAGATTAGGTTGGTGAATTGATTGTGTCCTCTCTCTCTTTCCTCTCTTCCAACCCTTCCCTTTTCATCCCATCACTCTGTCTTCTACAGCCTCCTCTTTCTCCATTCCTCCATACCCCTTTGCCTGGATATGTTGAACACATGTCACATTATTTCCCAGCAGACACGGCGTTGTGTGACAGAGGACCCAAGCTGTAAATCACTGGATGACACCTCCTTTGCCTCTCTCTTCCCCGCATTTCTCCACAAACAACATCAAAATATCCCCAGGTCTTTTTGATCACTTAAAAGGCTTGCATGAAAAAAGGAGCTGATGTCTAAACAAAAGTGAAGTGTTTTATCTGTCGTGTTTGTCAGTGGGCCATATGTGTGGTTTAACAGTTTGACTATCAGAAAGGTGGCAAACACAATAAACAGATTGTGGTTTTTCAAAACAACTCAACTTAGAAACTCTTAAAAATCAAAAGAGGCAACATTATTCTTCTTTAGCAAGTTCAAAAGTATCTTTGTGCTTTTATGTTTTTTGTGTTTTTAGTCTCATGCAATCCCAACCCTCTTTGACAGAAGCTTGAACACTGTTGGAGATATAAATGAGAAATGCAATCATTTGCAAATAATTGTGTCCCTTTGTTTAGTTGAAAATAGCACAAATATATTTTTTTTTCTAAATTTACATACATTATGTGATTATTAATATGTCTTTGTCAGGAATGTGTTTAAAAAAGGCTAGGATGGGGCACATTTATTATTAAACTGTTTCACCTATTTATATGAACAATCTTCTCAGATTAGTTGTTTTTTATTTCTTTTTATTCGTTTCTTTTTATTCATTTTTATCACGTTTAAATGTATAAATGTTTTTGTGATCCTCTTTTACTTTTTTTAAACTTGTCACTGGCATCACATTGAAAATTGGGTGTGGGAAGCTGGTGCGTATTTCCAGCAGGCATGTCACTGTGCGAGAGGCAGGGTACACCCTGAACAGGTTGCAAGTCCATCACGAGGTGACATAGAGACAAGCAATTCTTCACACGCTCACCAAGGGACAATTTAGAGTTACCAATTAACCTAACATGAATGTTTTTGGTCTGTGAGAGGAAACCGGAGTACCCAGAGTAAACCCACGCAAATGTGCAAACTCCACCCAGACAGGTGCCAGGCCAGGAGGAAATCCTGTGATCGTCTCCCTGTGAGGCGATAGCTCTAACCACTGCTCCACTGTGTTGCACAGCACATTGACAATTAGCAACAGACAAAATAAAAGAAACAACTCTTGGCCTTCACATGTGTTCTTTTTTGCAGTACTGCAATGTTTCAGTTAAATACAGAAGCAGAAATGGTGTAAAATGTGAACAGAAAGCCAATGCAGTGATTTGTGAATCAGTATCTATTTACTTTTTAGACAAAATGTTATTAGAACAAAATAATTTACCCTAATTTTAAAATCTATCTATCTATCTATCTATCTATCTATCTATCTATCTATCTATCTATCTATCTATCTATCTATCTATCTATCTATCTATCTATCTATCTATCTATCTATCTATCTATCTATCTATCTATCTATCTATCTATCTATCTATCTATCTATCTATCTATCTATCTAGTTTTGGGCAGGGGTGGGGTCTGCATGTCTATGCCAACTGCTCAGCATATTGTTTCTGTGACACCTGTCCCCCTCCAGATTAATAACTTCAAGGTCTGTGTTAGTGAAGCATGCATGGATACTAGAAATTACAATACTAATTCAGCACTGGGGATTTATACAGCAGCCTCCCCCAGGATTTATGATGAAAGCGAGCTGGGCAGAGAGGAAGAGGAAGAGAGAATAATAATGTGGGCGAAAGTGATTAGTTCAATAGGAGAAACTGTGCGTTTGTAGTCCTGTGATTATTATTGTGTTTCTCATCGCATAATGAGTTTGAACAATGCAGTTAATGGAATTATTGGCGGGCCACCAGAAACAGGTTGTATATAAGCTTGATAGCACTTTTTCATCAGTAAATCACTCCAGTGCACATGGCAATATTTAAATCTATGTTATTAAAATTGTTGGAACAACACTATCAGATTTATGTTGTGTTATTTTATTATGGATTGATTATCATCATCGCAGGCATATCTGATTTGCGCGGAGGCAGCTGGAGCGTGGTTGGTTTAATCCATTTTGATTGTTCTACTGAGGGATACAGCTGCTTTGCTTGAATGGACAGCGGCTTGCTGTGTACCTCTGATGATTAGCAGGGAGAGAAAACAAACCAAAATGTTTTTCCTCCTCTCTATTGTTTCCTCACATTGGTGGGTTTTGTTTCTATAAACAAGTATGATAACCTGGTGCAAAAAATATATCTAATATCTTTGACCTCTATTCTGAATCAACTCAAAGAAAATCAATTGAGAATGAAAACACAGAACATCATCTGCTATTAATACTTCTCCTTTTACTGTACTTGTCTAGGTCATTTATCTTAGTGAGACTGTAGATGTGGGGAGTGTTTAAGATCATTACAAGTTTGATGAAAGCATTATGAATCACTTCAATCTGAAAACCAATTGTGTTAAGGGAATGAAGACAAATGGAAAGCAGTTGTGTAAAAGACACACTGGATTGTGAAGTAATTTAAGATGCAATGAAACGGAAAAGAAAAACTCAAAAGAAAATGTGATAAACTAAACAAGAGGAACAAAACTGTGACCCTTAAATATTTTTATGAAATACAAATACTGTTTTAGCTATTTAACTGTATGTAAATTTCATTTTGATCAAGTTGTTTACCTGAGTGGAAAGGAATAGAAATTAAGAAAAAAAGAAAAAAGAGAGAAAGAAGCAACCTGGTATATTTGTTTTCCAGGGGCCGAAAAATTACGAGATCCCTAAATTAAAACTACGTTTCACTCTTTCCTGCCATGTTTCCTTCCTCCTGCTCCCATCTGTGTTCTTTTTCTCCCTTCCCAATTTTCTTTTTCTCATTCTCCGCTCCTCTGATGGCTCAATAACAGGTGCCACGCTAAGAGAGCTGTTACAGCCGTCCCTGAGTGGTTGTGTCAGCAGCAATGTTGGGGCAGCGCTTTCCAACTTGCTCACCATGCAGGAAAAAGAAAAGAGAGAATGAGAGGGGAAAAAAAGTCTTCGGTCCCCAAATGATGCCCATTGGGAGCCATCGTGTGCTAAATTTCGCTGGGTGGTTCTCCCTTGTTTTTTTGTGTTGTGGCCCCCGGACTCCGATTTACAGACGAGGCCATATTGGGCTTTTCTGCATGGCAGGGCCCAAGCAGCTGCGTTCAGCAGGAAAAAAATGAGAACGGCAAAATAAGGAAATAAATAAACAAATCAACAAACACATAAGAAAAGCTTGTTTTCCAGTAAATGCTCGAATAAGGTTTATTTTTAATGTTGTCTGCAAAAAATAAGCACTATAGTCAAGACCTGAACTCTGATTTGAGAGGACTGTTGTCCTAAAAATAAATAAAATAATATATATTTTTTAATTAAATAAAGTGTTGGAAATTTTACCACTCGTTTCAAAATTATTTGCTGAGAACTTTGGTTCTTTTTCTAACTTACAGAGCCAATTTACATCATGCATCCTTCTGACACTGATTTTGCCTGCATTTAACACAAACAACGTGATCTGTCAATATGATTGCTTATCTTAATGAATCTTTAAGCATAATCCTTAAAATGCAAAAAAGTTCTTGGCAAAAAATCTGTGCAAACAGAGTTGCTTCGTGAGAAGATGCTTAAATGTGGGTGAGGCTTGAAGCGAGCAATAATCACAGACGAATTGTGTGCAAACAAGAGACGCTAAGCACCTCAAAACTCCAGCAAGCAAGAAAAAAACACACCAAAGGATGAAGAAAATTAGTAAAAGGGTAATTGCTGTTTTTGAGCTACACATCACAATTTTTATTTTTTTAACTTTGAAATTCCAAGCATTAACTTCAAAACAAAATTTTACATGTGAATTCCAGATTAATTGCAACTAATAGGAACAGAAAATCAGATATCTGAGATCAGCAAGTGCAAGAGCATATGTATGGTCTCAATATCTCAGCATAAATCATAAAGCTTTTTTTTTTTTTTCAAAAAGAGGAGGTATAAGGATATGTTAGCATATAGGTAACCTAAATTTAGCTTCCATACCATCAAGGAGAGGTTTCATTTTACGCACACAAAAAATGATAAATTTCAAAGGTGACCTGATGGGTTTCATTACAGCTGATTGATCGGCTTATGTGAGGGTGTCACAAAATGGACAGCACAGACATAGTACACTTTGAGAACCCAGCATAGAACATATAGCTTTGGCACCTATAAGATGATGATACAGTATATAGTAAGTCATCTAAATATAATGTGTGATGCCTCTGATATATTACATCTTAACAGTATAAAATCATCTTTAAGACTCAAGAAAAAAAAACAAAAAAAAAACTTGTCCATCACATGGTCATTTGTGACACATTTCTGCAAAATATTTGGTAAAATACACATTTTCATATGTTTTATTTTTATGTAGAGTTAAATAGCACCACAATTGTTTTCACGAGTCTAACAATGTTAAGTATGTTTTCTCTTTGAGGTAGTTCATTAAATTGACATATTTATGGATTATTTAAAATATTACAGTTATAAAAGGAAATAAATTCTGTATAGGATAACAGTCACATTTCCAGAATAGTTATTCTAATAACCGTCTCTGCATTCTGTCTTAGTGTTGGGGGACAAAACAGGGATTTGCGCTTCTCTCCTGTGAACTAGCAAATAACCCCTGCAATTCATCATAAGAACAAGAATTAAATGTCAAGGGCACTGGAGTCCCTTTTTTGTCAAGGTCACACATATAGCATAAACAGTAGCATGCATGCATGCAAAAAATAAATAAATAAATAATACACGCTGCATTGTGACCACACTGCACTACATAGGAGTTTGAGGCATTGACAAATCACTGAGACCTGAAAGTGGGGCCGAGGTGGGACTAATTGAAATGAACTTTAGAAAGAAAAGGGAAGGGGAGAGGGGGGCATCTAATTAGAAATGAACTTTTTATTCTGTGTTTGTGTTGACATCATGGGGTCTAAATTTAAGCTTGTGTTTGTGAGGCCAAACCTGGTGATGCAGGCAAACTTTGTGTAAACATGAAGAAGGAATAAGGTCATTTCTTTTCCTCAGTGGAAACATATTTTCCTTGAAGTTACATGCAACACTTTTCTGGAAAGTGTGAGGGGACCCATTCATTATGTACCGCTTCTCCTCAGAGACACTCTACTGCATCTGGTATCTTGGTTTGTAGAAGTTTACGTGTTTGTCTGTGCCAGTTTGAGACAATCGTCCAGAGTGCTTTGCTTATCGCAATACATCCTGTGCAACATCTATTTTATGCACCTGTGTAAATGAATGTGGCTGGAGGATAGTTGTGTGTAAGCATGGATGCATTTGTTAGTTGCTGTTTATGGCCTGCTCTATTTTAGTAGAACTTGGTCGGGGACATGGCCCAGTACAGGCACCGTTAAGTTTCCCAGTAACAGGCTAATTCCTCAGTGGCTGTTTAGAGTGTCTCCAGCAGTGCTAAGTGTTCTTTTCTCTTTGCCTGATCAGAAAACAGGACCACTTTAGTCAGTTTGTTTAAGGTCCCCAGAGAAATTTCTCCATATCCTATCTCTACTCACCTCTTTTCTTTCCCATGCTCTGTCTTTTGTACCAACACACAAACACCCTTGCAGTCCTATTTCCACACTCCCTAACCCACCTTTCCTTGAACCTGATGTAGAAAAAAAGTGTCCATGTTTTTTTTCTAATAATCTTTTATTGATATTGAGCTTTACAGTTTTGTTTAGTGCGGTAGTTTAGACCATGATTTTTTTAGTTGACTTGCATACAGTTGGTCTATGCTCACTAAGCAATCTCGGCACCCATATAAAGCCATGAGTAAGCACTGCGTGTTTGTAAGTATGAGGTTTCACACGGAACAGACTGCAGTTAAAATCATGCTGAGGATAAATGTTTATGCTTGGTATATTAAACAGAAAACAATGCAGAAAAATCAACAGGTGTTCCTTTAATGTAAATGCACAATGAAGACATTTTGTTCTGTTCTGTTTTCTACAATTTCAGCTGAAGGGAAGCCCAACTATAAAATATATAAGAGGAACATTACACTGGAAAACATCAGATGTGTGTTTCTGGTACATGTGTGCAGTAAGGATTTCTGCTCCCACAGCCCACATCAGGCTCAGAAATGTACACAAATCAATATTTAAAAGAAGCTTACATTGGGGCATGATTATTCCTGTCAGTGTTAAAGGTAGGTAAATTATTGCACTTATTCTTTCCAGCTTCCAGCTTCTGTTTTTCTTTTTCTGAAAAAAAAAAAAAAAATCCTCAGTCAGCTTAACTACCCCAATTCAAAGCGTTACATACAGTATTTATAAACTTTAATGGGTTTGATTGATTTTCTTCTCTTCTACTTCTTTTTTGGGTGGCGTTGGGATTGGCAGCTAAGATTCTGTGTTTAAGTTCGAGGCTAAATTCTGCATCTTTTTAGTGGAACTGAGAACAGAATGTATTTGCAAGTGAAATTTTTTGCATAGTGAGTTTCTTTCACAACACCAATTCATATTCTCTATTTTCCTCTGGCCAGGCCTGTTCTGCTATCCTTGTGTAAAGGTGAAGTTTCTTCACGAGAGCTGACAAGTGTGAAATTACGATAGGAAGTGCTTCATACCCTGCCATTTACTTTCATTCATTACCACACCATACACACCCACACATGCACCTACACATCCCCTGCAGACCACAGCTGACTGGCTGATATGGCAGTCATTTCTTAAACCGTGAGTCTACAGAAGGAAAATACCATGCAAATTATGCATGACGGTTTCTTTCCAGAATCTCTCAAACTTCACTGAGTCCTCAAAGGCTTCAGCTTGCCTTTTGAGAGGTATTGAGTGTAGAGGTACAAAGGTATTGGAAAGAAGGTTTTAGGTAGAGATAGAACTACATGGATTATAGCTCATCTATACATCTATACCGCCATTCTCAAGCCCTAGAAACTAGATCCATATAACGTTCAAAAGAGTGCTGGACTACAGAAATTTTCTTCGTAGAGGTGAGGTGGGTGCGTGGACCTGCTTTGTCTCTTTTAGAATATTAATTACATAATTACAAAATTAACTATTAAATGCAATGAAGACCATGTAAATCCAAACATAGACAATTTATTTTTCAAGTTCTGCACTTATTTAAAATTAATTTGAAATTGGAAAATGAATTGAAATTGAATTAAATCTATGATTGAAGTATTTCACAAAACTGTGTGTCAGATTCAGAGGTTATGAAAAATTAATATCTTACCTATTGTAGATAGCTCTTTGAATGGCAGGTAATTTGGAGAAATAAAGTTTAATCCTGACCAGACTGACACACCAATGGCCTGACTGGGGACAAGACCAAAGTGGATTGAAAGTACAAATGTGTATATGTGACTCAATATGACATTTTGTACATTGAGATTGTTTTAAGATAGTAGAAATGGACTTTAGTCTTGGACCAGCTCAGACTAGACATCATCTAAACATTCCTGTCAGAATTAAACTATTTTTGTTTTGTTTTTAAGCAGAGTGAAGTGAAGTGAAGTGAAATTTATTTCGATAGCACTTTTTCGCAACAAGACGACCCAAAGTGCAGAGGTCATTCAAAGAAGTATCTACAACTTGTAAGATATTCATTGTTCAGAATCTTTCCAAAGAACCCTAATTTAAAAAAAAAAATCTCATCTATTTCTTTAAACTTAAAACAACAACAACAAAAAAACATGTCTGTTTAAATTTCTCATCCTTTACTGCACTGTGTTTTCTCTGAAGGTTATCCAGCTGACCGTGGCCAGAGGAACTGAGACATTGGACGGTCATAAGGCTTTGTCTTTGAAGACTACATGCTGTCTCTGCAGCGTAAGTGATACAGGCTCACGTTGAGCTTAACTGAGCCCCATCATAGCTTTACGCTCAGATCTCTCACAGCTGTGGGGCTCTGGGCACTGAGTGCTAATAAAATCACACACACACAAACACACATGACACCCAGCTGGCTTTGGGCGAGATCACAGCTAAAAAACCCCAAAGTAGGACTGGTTAGACTAACACTAATGGAGATGAGCTGCTTGGTTAGCTCAATGGAAAACTGAGCAGAGTTGATGCTTATTTCATCACAGCAGTAGCCCATTTCTGTTCCACGGGGAATGAACAGTCAGTACATACTGATTTAAAATCCTTCTGAAACAAACAAATAAACAAATAAATGTGGTTTACCTGAGGGATTTGGTTAACTACAGGAAACACTTTGTACCTTGAGCTGTAATTCTATAAGAAACAGCATGATGAATATTCTTTTTCCTAAGTAGCCTGCACAAAAGATACATAGCATGCAGCACTCAATCATTGTTTCTCAACCAACCAGAAGCTCTTTTCACTTGGCTCCTTAGTATCAAGAGCATTAAATCATGTCACTGGACAGTCCGGTGAAATCTGGGCCACACCTGAGTGCATATGTCCTGCCCGGCAGCACTGTAGCATAGTAAAAACTCCTAAGGATCACTGGCAAGCAGAACGAGGTCCTCTGCTTTTATCCTTCTGCTTGACATTCTGTGACATTTAAGAAGTCGTTAAAGGTGTGAGCATGTGGAGAGGAAGAACCTACCTCCTCAGGCAGAGAAAGACGCACAGTGCTGTCACAAATAAAACCTCGTTGGATGAACTTATTATAGGATCCAAAAACATCATTGCATTACATGTCACTTTCTTCAAACTGTGTTTACTGTGTTGACAAATCACCTACCACAGTCTGTGCTATATAGACAGCTAGACACTCGTGGCAATGTTGTATCATAATTCTGCTTTGTAGCGTTTGCAGATAAAAGGACACATTACAACTATCAGATGGAGTGCCGTCCATCTCTGTCCTGGACTGCTCTGGCTGTGATTCACTGAGGTCAGTCTTGGCAGTGACAGAAACACATAGGAGCCAGAGAAGAAAGGAGACTTATCTTTTATGAGCTTCTTCTGTTCTACCAACAAACACCTATTAAAGTGTGTCCAGATCTGGCTGCTGCAAGTACTGCTGACAGCCACTATCCTGCTATTTGTCCATCTCTGGCTTGCTTCACTATAAAGGCCATTGCTGTAAAAAAAAAAAAAAAAATCCCTGCTGACCTAAATTGTTAAGGGCCAACTCACTCTTTACAGCAAATAGTAAATGTTTTCAAGGGGCAATCCTTCGTTATGAAGTAGAGATTAGCCTCTGGTGCAAAGAGAAGCCCTCGAGTTCGAAGCCCTTTCCTCCAACAAGAGGCTGTCAGCTCAAATACCAACAAGAACCCCAGACAAAGAACTGCAGAGACAGGACAGTGATTACAGAGCCTTAACTCTCTCCTTTAGGGCCATGTACTGCTTCACTTGAAAAAAAAAAAAATTCTCAACTCAACTAAATGACAACTGGATGTGTTTAGGTGCTGTAGAGAGGAAGTGGAAAAAGATTTCTTCTACAAGAGACAGTGGATTTACATATTTTACATTGAAACACATACCCGTGCATGTAATGACGATCCTGTTGAATATTTAAAGCAGTTTCTCTTTGAAAACAGACTAAAAATGCAGCATATTGGCTCTCAACAATACAATTTTAATCCACATAAAAATTATATTGTTTTACTCTCTAGTTTTGTCATATAATATATGACCATATTTGAAAACCATTTTCATATATTTTTAACAGTGTAAGTTTAAAAGTAAAAGTGACACTTTTTGAACATGTACAGTATGTACATTTTAATACATGACATGTTTGAAAATCAGTCAACTCATCTATTTTATTTTTAATTGTCTTTCCACTGACTTTGTCATGCTCTATGCTGCATGTACCAGGTAAAATTTGTCAATGTGCTAAGAGTGAAAGTCAGATAGGTCACTGTAAGACCTCTTCACATCAGTCTGACATGCACTACATTCACATAGAAAAGACCTGACATTACCACAATGCATACAGAGGTAATGGAAGCCCAGAGATGCCTGAGGGGGTATAAGTCCGAGTGAAAAGAAATGGCAATAAGATGACAAAGTCTTTCTACAGATGGGTGGCCTCAGTCGCCGATATAAGCCCAAGGTCATTCCAGTCTGAAATCCTTCATCCTAACCAGTACAATTGTGTCCTCATACACATCACTCATCGCATGAAGAGAAGAACTGTAGGATGGTTGTTACAAATTTAACAAGAGGGGGTCAATGGGGATTAAATACTGAGCTGCACATGTGAAATCACTGTCTGTCAAAAGGATGATAGCTTCTTCTCTTTGAGGAGCTACAGGTCAGTTTGATATGCTTTCACTGACAAAACAGATGTATGAGACACACACCAATATGCTTTAACATCGTACAAACATACCATACTATTGCTGACAATAGACTTAGTAAAAGAGCTCACCATGAAATGTTTATAAAATACATTTAAAGAGTTTGGACTCCATAATTTACAATGAGATAGATTGTGAAAAATAAGACCATGGGTATTACTGTATCTTCAGGGGTGATTTACCAAAAAAAAAAGATTACTGCAAATGTTATCAGTTTACTCTTTCCCTTTTTTAAAACTGTTTTAGAAAAACTGCTAAAATACAAAAAATACAAAAACAAATGTCTTTCAAACACCCCACATGGATGACAGTCTGTGTGCAAAGACTTTATTTTTATGCTTCCCAATCAAGCATGTACATACATAGTCTAATCACTGTCCTAAAGTTATACTGATGATGGGCATAAACAAGTACAAGACAAAAGTTGTTAATTAAACACATGAACAGTTTTTACCCTAATTAAATTTCACCATTTCATTTTTCCTTTTACAATGTATGGTCACATGTTTTTGCTGTGTTAACTGTAGCAATAAATGTGACTGAGCCACAATACATACCAATCAGCTACTTTTTTTTTTAACAAAGGAAATCACTTTTTGATGCTCATCAGACTTAAAATGTTTGCAAAACCAGCTTTAAGGATTTTGAGGTGCTGGCTTACGAGTAACTCTTGTAACACATTTAAAGCTTGAGCATTATGTAAGTGACAATAATTCTATAGTATTTACTAAAAAAAGGGCTCAGCTGTTTTTAACCTATGAGAAGAAAGAGAGAAGAAAGTTGATAGCAGCAGTAAAGCTCAAGTGAGAGCTTTGAGATAACAAGAGGAAACTATGGGGTCCCTGCCACTGTGCACAGCCCCGCTGTCATCACTCAAAGTAACATTCTCACTAAAGTTCACATCTTGTTGTTCCTAATTTATTATATGTTACAAGTGTTAAGTGTGTAAAAATCTCCAAAGTGAAATCTTAACAGCAGCCACCAAAAACTAACAGCATTCTTTTTTTGCCCTGGCACAGTGCTTAGTAGAAGTGATAAAAAGCTTTTTGAGAGGAACAGAATGGAACAATGGGTAGCGACTTTAAATGGCTTCCTGTTGCGCTGCGGCACAAGACTGAGCGCTGCTTCAAAGAGGGAGGCAGAGAGTGAGAGGCATTTCACATCATGATCACAGACAGCTATGCGAAGGATTCGCAGGGTGAATGAAAGTGAGAGAAACAAACAGTTTATCGACTCTGCCGGGGGGAGAGTCTGTGTGTGAAGTGAGGGCAGTGCAAAGACGCATGTGTGCTTTCAGAGTGCGTCTTTGGTCTTTAAGACTCTCCAAGTCTTTACAGCTACTTAACACACTGCCCAAGGGAGCTCAAGTGGCTGTTTGTAATGTCTCAGAGGTAAAAATACTAAAACGTCAGATGCTTTGAAAATGGAGAAAATAGTTAGTCTTGAAATGAATGTGTGTTCTTAAATCAAAAAAGAACACACAGTAATTATAACAGGCTTCATTGAGTGTTCTCACTTTCTGTTTGCAGGAGTGTCTGTGAGAGTTAAGAGTTTGCTCACTGTATGTACTGTATTCCATATTGTAGGTCATGAACTCTTCTTTTGTCTTGTTCAACTAAATACAAATGTCACAAGGGACTCTTCTGCCTACTTCCCTGAATTATTTATTTTTATTTTTTGTTTTTAGAAGGGGTGGTTACTAGTACATACTGTATATAATCACAATGTGAAATGTGAAATAGTCACAAACCTAATCTGTTTTTGTTTCCATAAAAACATTTTTTGCTTATGCTTTTGGACATAAAAAAATACACAAAAGAATGTCATCACAGCAATTTGTGAAATAGTCTAAAAAAAGAGTTCTGTATGATTTTTAACATCCCAAACAGTCTGTATTCAGAGGTTAAAGTGACGGATAAATGGTGTGACTCACTCGGAGGACTGTCAAGTTATGGGTCCAAATTTCATCCACTTCCTGATTATCTATTTTTACAAGAAACCATTTTTTAAAAATGCTGTTTTGTCACTGTTTTAAACTAAACTGCCTACATGGGTAAGACTGGATGTTGAAAAAAAAAACATGGTTAATGCATGGGAAAATGTTTACCTTTTTTTCAGGTATTATTAATATTATTATTAAACAAAAACTATTATGGTATAATATTTTAAGTAATCACAAACCTTGAATACTGGGGTGTTGGACACTCATGTGAAACGCATGACTCTAAAAGTTGAGCTGGACAACTTATAAAATGTACATTTGAAATCACCCGCACAAAAGATGTTACCTCCACCAAGGAGGTAATGTTTTCGGTTGTGTCTGTTGGTTTGTTTTTTCCGTCTGTTTGTTAACCAGATTACCTAAAACCTAATAAACAGATTTTGATTAAATTTTCAGGAAATGTTGAGATTGTCACAAAATAACAAGTGATGAAATTTTGGTGGTAATCCAGATGGCGATCCAAATCAAACTATTTTTTTTAATGATGCTATGGCGTTGGCGGAGGTTTGCGCTCTCCAAATGCTTCTAGTTATAATAGCAGCAGTTAGTGTGATATAGTCTGTACTCATGTCTTACTGCAGTCTGACACTCTCTCCCAAATGCACACATAGCCTTGAACTAAAATCCTGCACAGGGCCTCAGCAACCTTAATAAAGGGTGTTTCTTATTATCACTGAGCAAAATAGAGAGCTATAAATGCTGTATAGGTGTAAAACCTCTCAGGAGAAAAGAGAAGATTGGAGGACACTTTGGCATTTACTCAGATCTATTTTGATTTAGTAGCAGTTTGTCACTGTCTTGACTTGCAAATATAAAAATGGAGCTCTGCACCACACTTTTAACCAAGGCAGGAAAAGAGTGCACACACAGACTCAAAAAGACCAAAAAGAAAAGAGCAGTGTAACTTAAATCACAACCAGACCTATAAATGTAACTGTGGGCTGTAGTAATGTTAATCAGAAACAGAGTGGTCCCATCAGGAGCCAGTTCATTCTCTGGTTTTCATTAAAATGCTGGCCACTTCTTCTCATATCTCACTGTGCATTTAAATAGTTAATGGACTGCCCATCCGCTTGGCTACTGTAAGTTTAGGGGTTTGAGGAGGCTGGGAGAGGTTCTTCAAAAGTTTTTCTTTCAGATCAGAAAGAGTGACTTTACAATCTTGCAATATTCATGATGTGTTTAGGAACTTTATACCCTCACTTGGCTTTGAGGTTAAAGCAATATAAGATCTCATCCGTTTCTCAGAAACCCTCAATCCCTTTGACTGGTCAGTAACTGGGCACCAATGTAAATACATGGAATACTTTTCTTTCAGTGTTTTTTTTTTTTTTTTTTTTTTAGTTTGAAGTAAGGGTAGACCATGTTTCCTATGAGAATTATGTTTGTCAGTAAACAGAACATATTACTGCATATCATTTTGTTTACACCACTTGACCAAAGTTTCAAGATGCATATTACTTCAAGTCCTTTATTCATGATTCTGTATTTGACCCCTTTGTTTGCTTATTTAAATGTTTAGGGTTTTTTCTTTCTTTATGAGTTCAGGTAAAAATGTTAAGTCACTGTATCTTTTAGGAAATACATTGAACAATGTGTGAAATGAAATCAGAAAAAGGGGAAAAGGAAAATATGCAGGTCCAGAGTACCATGTAAATAGTCTGACTTCTTTCTGCAGTCTCATACAGAGACTATAGTAACAGTGGCAGGGCCTATTTGAAGGAAACCACCAGCATTAAGGGGAAGTGAATACCTCATTTGGCTTTATGTAAACACAGGTCAGGACACACATAGGGTTATACTATGAGCCCACCTTTTCTTTATTTTTCCAAGAAAAGTTTCAAAGAAGTTTGAGCTACATGAAGCTCTGTATCTTTCAGCTAAGGGTAGTCCTTTGGCAGTGACAGTTTCAAGCTTTTTTCCCTATTCTGTTCTATAAATGTCAGCTCCACTTGAAGTAATATGCTTTTTTCTTAGCACAACCACATAGATCTTATTTGGTTATGAACAAAAATCTCTTACTTGTTTTAGATAGCTCTACTATAAATGGGGCCAAGATTAAAGTGGATTATTGCCATCTTAAATCAGCTCCAATCTTTCTTTCTTTCAATCTCAAAAATGTCACAGCAGTTCGAGCAAAAGCTATTTTATTTTATTTTAACCTTTAAATCACTGTCAATTTCACATTCCATGATTCTATGGCTGTTGCCAGTGCAAAGAGCAGCAGCAGCCAGCTATAGCACTTTTTTGTATCTTGGGGTATTTCTGGCATGGATATCAACATATTCCTGCCTGGATAACCAAGTAATGAAAACTGACAGTGGTGTAAAAGTTTCTAAAAGGGTGTTTGCATGAACTAATATGAAATTTCTGAGATCAGATTTATTTTACATCCGCAGTAAACTTTAGTAAAATACCAGCCATACGGTCATCAGTCCAGCTGGAATCAAATTATATTTCACCAAACTGAGGTCATCTAAAGAACTATCTACAACAGGTAAAGTATCGTTTCAACCTTTCCACAAAACCCCATTTGAAAATATCTAAACTATTCAGATCCATGTACCATAAATTACTATGTTTACCGTTTTAGTACCGACAAAGAAAGGCAGGTTTTTTGTTCAATTTTGAGTCACCTACTAGTTTCCAGCAGTTTCAGCCTAATGAGATACTACCATAAGGTTTCAGATTTTTTTTGTTTTTATTTTTAGCCCATCTTCTTTGACATTTTACTGTAACTTATACAATTCTCAAATGATTAACATTTTTGCCCTTACAGGTTTTTTTTTCCATTAACTATAGAAAGACTAAGCTTTTCTAGGATCCGCTTTTATCCTAAATGGCTTTACGAATATGTTGATATTTGTCATATTTAGTTGTCAGAGATACACATTTTTGTCTTCCATTTCTTTCTTTAAACATCTTTGAAATGTGAATTATCATCAAATATGCAAATATTATCCCAAAAGCAAGAAAATAATTTTATTTTTTACATTTTAAACTTTGTGTTTTTACACTTTCAAAAACAAAATAATATTGTGCAAATGATTTGCATGTGTCTGACAAGAATTCTTTACTGTACTACTTTACTATATTTTAGAATGGCAATCAATAATAAAAACAATAGCATGAATAAGAGATAAGCAAAGTAATCATTAGATCTGTCTCCTTTATACGTTTTCTGAAAGTATTTTTTTCCCAATGCAAAATCTTTATGTAAGTGTAGACAGTGTGTCTGTAATACTGAGAAAATTTACTTTTCAGCATAGAGACAGCAAAACAATGTGTGAAAGAATGTGACAGAAATACAACAGGGTACATTATACGTCTATTAAAAATGGTGTTACTGTCTGGTTTTGCACCCTACAGCTCTCTGCCCCTCTGTTTCTATCTATCCATTTCACCTCGTCCTCTCTATAACAGGACTGCTAAAAGTTACTGATACAAAGTATGCCAAGCCAGATGGTCAGCCGCACGGTCGAAGCATGTACAACTCGGTTTCAACAAGCCTCTAACAAACCCTCCTCCCAGCTCCAGATGGCATCCCATGCCTGGTTCTAGCACCATGGGGGGTGCGACAGTATCGGCGTGACTCAATGCCTTGGGGCATGGTCTGTGTGCATGTATGGACTTGTTTCAGTATGCCTACATAAGTGTGTGTACTTGTCCCTTAAGTGCTCTTATTTAATTCTGTGTTTTAGAGACCAACACTAAAACGATTTTGATTTATCCCCTTTGGCCATATTTGTCTGCTGTGGTTCAATATGGAGTTCCATTACTAATAATTCTCCCCACTGAGCCTCACTGTTTAAGTAAGTGATTTCAAAAGGCAAAATGTGGTCTGTGAGATGTCCACATCACATATACATTGTGTCTTAGTATGTTTTTGTTATCTTTTAATGCCTGCATTATTCCATCAGTTGTTCAGTCCTTACTTTTGGTTGGTTGCATGACACCCTTGAGACATCTGCTATCAGCTCACTAGTGTCATCTAGCCTGATTTGTATAAACATACTTCACAGGGTCAGTGCATATCTAATGTAGCATTTTATTTGGTTGTGTGCCACACATGCTCACATTAGACCAAACTGTGTAATCTTTGGCATTACCTGAAACAGTAACATCCTAGAGCAGATGCATTGTGGCTATTATGTGCACTCCTTCTGTGTTTATTCTCCCGCTTTATGTCAGAAGGCGTTAAAACGCAGCTAAAAAAGAAACCAGAGGAAAAATTTTGTCTCTGATCTGGGAATATTTCTGCTGATCACCCTTCTAAATTAAAATGCAGTTATGAATAATCCTCACTGGAGACTCTACTTAAATTAATGCCTCAATTAGATTGGGAACATTAAAGGTAGTAATGATTCCACTCCTCTGTATTGTAATTTAAGGCCTGCTTGCTCTTCCCCAGGAAAGTAGCTCTTTGCAGTGAATATATTAGAGTAGATTAATGAGGGGAGGATATGGAGGTTGCTCACACTGAAAGCCAGGCCACTATGCATCCTCTCTTTTCACACTACATTAATGGCTTGAAAAAAAAAAAGGTCTATCAATCATGCAGCTTTTTTGTCAGTCAGTGATCACAGGAAACAACATTTAAATGCAACTTTATAAAAATACCAACTCTCCCAAAGAATAGCATCAGACTAACAAGAAAACATCTGGACAGAGGTGCAATCAAGTTAAGACTAACACCTCTCTTTGGTTGTGTGAGTCACCGCATGGCTCCACCTGAGCGCTGGGGCGGGGTTGTAACGATCGCTGCTTGTAAGTGATCCATTTCTAATCGATCCAGACTGTCAGCATGGACCAGACATTCACCTCTGCCTGTTATCTCTATCTGTAAGAAAGCCTGCCTCAGCCACGTCAGTGACCACAGCCTAACCTCTTGAGTCAGATACAGTCACAACCTGCCGTTGAGCAAATGAGTCACCAATAACATTCAGTCAGGTTCATGTGGATTGGGATCCCGGTCCCAAGTTGGGTTTAACTTTGGGGAAATTAACACCAAAGAGATGTTGGCTAGCTTATATTGTATTAATAGGTTAAATCTATAGTGACCTTATTTTTGGTGAGGCAGCATCATAATTGGAAGTCCTGCACAACATTGGGGATTATCATGTTTATCCTTCTATAATCCCCATAAATATTAAGACTCAACAAGCTACATGCTGATTAGCTTCCGCCAGGAGCAATCAATCAGCAAGACATAAATAGTCCCATGGCTTTCGATCCACAAGAAAAAAGGATAGGTAAACATATAATTTCTTGCTGCCTGAAACCTTCTTTGGTTTTACTATCTGAAAAGGTATTATGTGAAATGTTTTTTCACTTAATAAAATCAACAGTAGAGCCAATAAATAAATAAGTGTTTTATGAATTATTATAAATGAAGTTTGAAAGTTTAAATTAAAGTGGATTATAATACAAGTAATTCACATAAATATGCATTTTTTAATAGATTTCAGTTGACAATTAAAGTGTAAACATTTATCACATGCTCCAGGCCTGGAGGACAGATGACTCTTTTGGCAGACAGGAGGCCATTTTGCTATGCTGCATTTTTACCTATTCAAACTGGGAATGGGCAGAACCTCTCAAGCAGAACATATTCAGGAGCTGCGTTTTGAGGACTTCATGTTTAAAAATGACTTGCAGGTACGCACATAAAACTCGCCACCTTTCCTTGATAAAAAGACTTGTTGAAACTCAGACAAGCATGGCTGCTCAGCGACTTTAACCAGATGCAGGATGGAGGAGACAGGTTGTGTGGTGAGATGGAAGAAAGAGGGGGGTGGAAGCATATGCTTGTTCCTTGTCCATGCAACGCTACGATAAGGAGACACTAGAGCTTGTTTACATGCAGCAATAGGAAAACAAATTGAAAATCCCTGCTGGGACGCAGATGCATATCAGAACTGGATTATTTTAGAAATAATCGCCCATGCCACAAACTGTCACCAGCTAATCTCTACTTTGTTAGAATTCAAATTACTTTCCCATGTTTACATTGCCATTACGGCAAGGGCAGAGACCAGGGACTCTATGATGGCCTATTTGCACATTGCACAAGAGTAGTAATAAAAATAAACTGATAAAAGAATATATATATATATATATATATATATATATATATATATATATATATATATATATATATATATATATATTTTTTTTTAGACCACTGAGACTAAATGCTGAGGTCATTTTAGTGCAATAGGAACAAGGAATAGGAAAAGGTTTCAGAATATTGGACACTGAAAGGATCAACTATGAAGAAAAAGCAGTAGACAGATTTAAATTTTAAATAGTTTGTGTGCTGGACATTAAAGAGAGGAGAAAAAAAATAGACAAAATGTCTTTGGGAATGGGCTCACTGACCTCCATCTGGCCAGGATGTGTCAGACTCAGCGGGAGCGAGTCAGGCAAATCTGGACTTGGCTAAGAAGAACAGAAGTGCATTACGTTTGAGCTTCATCTGAGACTAAGGCATCTCTTGTCTCTGGATCAGGTTGCTGGTGTTTATCACTTCTAGCTGTGCTGGCACTGAGGGCAGACACACTATTCCTTATCCAGCACTGTCAGTCAGTGGGCTGAGCCATCTCAGTCATAGCAGCCCTGAGCATCAGTCTGCTTCACTGCTTGGAGGGAGTCATGGAAAAACACACAAGGCTTATTGCCCCATATCCCAACCGATCAATGGGGCTTGTCCTTAAGGGAGAACGGAAGTGCAGAGCTGTGTGAAACAGTTCTCGTGTATCAGAGGCATTGCCAAGTCATTACATTGTTAATTCTGTATTATGCACATAAAAAAGCAAATTTAACTTTATAACTCTTAAAATTAATTGATTTAAATAAAATGTCAGCTGAGACAAGCTTTTGTAGATACAGAGAGAAGCAGCCACTTCCAAAAAAGAATAAGAGACACTGTTAGTCATAGTTTTTTTTTTTTTTTTTTTTTGTTGTCTTTTATCTTTCTGTCTGTCTTCCTTAGCTGGTCCATTTGTCGCTTTGCCATGCTGTCTTTAGAGGTTAGCCTTATGATTCCCAGATGGATAAGAGATGTGTTTTGTGGTGAAAACCACACTATGTGACAGACAGAGAGGAGACATGAGGAAAGTAGTTCTCATCTATGTTCACTGCAGTAGTGGTCACATCAAGGACTATTAACTTGTTTTATATTGGTTCTCCAAAAGGCTCAAGCATTTCTGTTCTAAGAACCCTGACAAATTCTAAAACAAAATCAGTCTAAGGCCTAAAGTTGGGTGACCAAACACATATTAGTGAGTGAAGCCAGACTGTTAAGCTCACTATGAAGCAAAGCATGCAGTCTATGAGGAGATACTCTGATGGTGACTTGAATTCGTGACTCTGCTCTGACTTTGCTCTTATGTTCCCAGCCCTTGCCTGAGGCGGCAAACGGCTTTGCTCATTGAGGGAGGGAGGACACGGGGAGCTGAGCCAGTCGGGAGGGGGGAACAGACAAAGGTAGGTTAGATTAGGTTTGACAGGGTAATGCTTTGAAATGGGGCCTCTTAGATGATTTATTCTCAAACACCTAGCCATAATGGGCTGGTGCGTGTTTCTATTAAGGCTGATGGAGACGGTGCTGCTCTCACTTTCTTAGACACTCATCGGTCTGCAGTTCTGCGTGTCCCTCCTTTATATCTTCAGCCTCTTCATCTTTTCAGCTGTCCCTTATGCACTCCCACTGAGATGCACTTGCGAAGGTTCTTGCCACTCCTCCCACCCCTTTTAGGCTTTAACAAAACTGCCTCATCAAAGATTTCCAGCAGATAGTTTGTCAGATAGTTTAGCTTTGGATCTTGAACAGCAGAGCAGACATGCAACATCACAGCTCAGGAGACAGAGCTTTGCAGGAGCTCACTTCCTCAGTCTTCAGAGTCAGCATGAGACTCAGTGTCTGCTATCTGCATGCGACTGCCCTGTAACTAAGCCAAAAAAGATCTGACTTTTTACATTTTTTACTTGTCATCTCATCCTTCTGCAGCCCAGCTGCAGAACCCTGTGTGGGAGTGTAGTGGTTTAGACTACAGCAACAACAGAGGAGAATGAGGGAGATGGTAAAATGGGGAACATTTCTTATAGAGTGAATAAAAGAAGATGTATGTCTGTGTACCACAGACAAACTTGAGAAGTGATTGAAACATAAGCTGTTTGTTTAATCTAACTGAGAAAACGACAGCAAAACTCTAATTACACAGCCTATATTATACAGAATATCACATTTTTGTCATACTGCAATTATCTTTTGGTGAAATATATTTCTACCCAGTCTTTACAAGCTTCTCTGTGGTCATGAGCTCTGAGCATGACTTCCTGTGAGTAGAGCAAAGCAAAAGAAGAACAATGGTTTCATCTAAGAAAGGTCAAAGTTGAGTAAGAACATCAGATCAGCCTGTAAGAAGGAGCTGGCACTGCTTGGACAAACCAAACAGGAAACAGCATTTTACTCAGCAAGGCTGACAAAGATATTCAGCCTGAAGAACTACAACCAGTTTATAGTAAGATATGTATGCCTGCTGTAAACCTTGGCAGGAAGGAGCAGAAATAGATACCACACTTTCCGTAATGCTGGGAAGATGCACCTCATATTGGACAATCACGTTACATACGAAAACAAACACAACTGTAAGACAAGAAATTAGACATCTGATAAGTTTTTTTTTAAATCCATTGGATATAAATACACTCTTTCAAAAGTGATCACAGATTTCCTTTTATCTGCAATCTGCAACCTGCAACGGATCAGGTCCAGCAGCAGAGACCGCAGTAATTATAATCCATCTAGTATAATCAGAAGATAAAAAGAACAGCAGTCTAAATTCTTTATTTTGATGATAAAAGCAGCAATTGTTCATTGTCTTTGTTTTTACATGCTTAACTTAGTTGCTGTTTTGCCAGTATTTACTTAAGTATTCTTTAATTTTATATGCCAATATACTCATACACTCCTGCATACTGGTACTTTACGGCAGTTTTTGCTTGCAAGAAATTACTTTTTTGCACAAAGACAGCAGTGTGTATGTCATAACAGGGCTGACATATATGGGGCTGAAAAAGCTTGCTGATAATACGCTCCATCCTGATTTCTGTTCTACTGCACCATCTTAACATATGCTCGTTGTGGTTGAAAACAGTCTCTCAAAGGTTTTTTTTTTTTTTTTTTTTTAAATATTTATTTCAGAAATGTCAAATAACCACAAATAAAGCACCTGCTCACAAACACACACAGTGGCATAACTGGATGCATTAGTGTTTTGTCTCTAACAACAGAGAGCTTGGGTCACCACGTACCATTGCAATAAATCCAGTTAATGCATTGTCAGGACAGTTTGCTGAAAACCAACATTCATTATGTAAGCTCGCTCAGCGGAACATGTCAGCAGGCATTTTAGATGTTCGGAGTCTGTTAGTGTTTTTTTTTTTTTTTTTTTTTTGTGCACAGCAGTGGCAGAAGCTGCAGCAGTCTCACATTCCGGTGACTTTTGAGGTGGTGAGAAATGAAACGCTATCTGTGCAACAGAAACTTCACTTGCCTGCTTCTCTCTCCCTTCCATTTCCTCACTCCCTCTCCCCACCCCCTACCTCCAACCTGCCCCACAGATGTTGGTTTATGCCTTTAGTTGCACCCAAGTTCAGATAAACAGTACAGCACTCAGACTCTCAGTCACATCTGTGAACTTACTGTGACCACCTTTACCACAGATTATTTTTGGACCCCCCCCCCCCCCCACACCACCACA
>NC_051444.1:10172288-10193440 GCF_001649575.2 Kryptolebias marmoratus
GGGGGGGGGGCGTTTTAAATGACATACTGTTGAGCAAAATGTGACCTGTTCACAGTCTGTACTCTAATTTGAAAAAGAACATAACATTTGTGATAAAATACTATTAAAAACTGAACATCGGATCGGGCTACTTTTTTCTACAGCGAAAAGCATGACAGAAAACTTGTGGGGTGTTTTTCAGAAGCAGGGGGATGGGAGTACACCGTGCTTCCTTTGCTTGGCTCAGACATTACTAGAAAACAAGGCCGCAGCGGTTGCAACCCCCATGCTGTGTTCCCGAGAGAGGAGTGTGATGATGATGAAACAACTGATGATTCATACTTTACTGTCAGGGAGCGCTCCCTCACACACATGATTGAGCTGTTGTGTCTGGCCTTGACTCACATCTCCTCCTGTCTTTCAGCCAGTTGCATTAGGTCACAACAACAAACATGGATATGTACAGATTAACATTCCAGCAAGATACAGTATCCATGGATTTGCACATTAAATGGATAATTAATTTTTTTAAGTAAAATTCTGGGAAAGGTTTATGAAGAATTAATATTTTACCCATTGTACATGTTTTTTTGAATGACCTCAACTCGGAGAAAAAAAAGCTAAATTCTGACCAGAATATAGCAATAACTAGCTGCTGCTGCACTATTTCTACTTGCAAGTAAGCCATAGATGTAATGATAATGATGTAAAGGTTTATAAAATAGCATTTGCATGAACCTTTAGGAATTTTTTGAGAGTGGAATTCTTTTACGATGGCAGCAATCTAATTTTGGTCTTGTCGTCTCTCAGACCAGCGGTTAGGATTAGGGTTAGGGTTTGACCACACGGTCAAAATTAAATGTTATTTTCTTAAACTGAGGTTGTTCAAAAAGCGGTCTACAACAGGTAAGATAATAATTCTTCATAATCTTTCTGCAAAACCCCACTTCAAAAGATTAGAACTATTGCTTTAAATATCTTGTACTCCTCTATATTTATCTGTATCCTCCTCACCCTCAAACCATTACCATCTTATCAAGAAGAGGTTGGGACACAAATAATTACTCTATAAAGCCTTGTTAGAACTTGTGCCAAATGGGCCACCTTCAGCTGGAATTTAAAAAAAAGCAATGCTACATAATTTTACTACCCCATGGGTTCTGACACATCAAGTCATTCAACAGTATGAATAAGGTGACAGTCACATTTTTCAGCAATTCTGTCGCTCAATGACAAGAATTTTGAAGGCCTAGGTTTGTGGGTGTCTGTGTGTGTATGTAGCATGTGTGTATGGAGGAAAAGGTGTGTGTGTGTGTGTGTGGGGGGGGGGGGGTCGTCTTTGGGTTCTGACATGCTCAGTGGGATCTGTCTAAACATTGATAGAGCTCTGCCGAGCTTCCTCCTGTCATCTAAAGACCTGGCTGCTCAAACAAAGACTGACCCTGTGCATCTGTCAGAGACGTGCCACAGGTATGTGAAAAGCAGGAAATAATCCTTTCTTCCAGTTTGTTCATGTGTGCTTGCATTTGATTATGTGTTTTGACTGTGTGCAGTTGCTGGAAGATTCCTTAGTTTATTACATGTGTGACTCGAGGACATGGTTTTGTGATAGTATGTGCATATATTATAGAGTGAATAGGAAAAAACTTTGTTCAGATAAGATTAAACTCTGACCAGACATGCATCCTGTTCCCTCATGCTTTTCTAACCCTAACCTACTGAGAAGCTGATGGGCTTTATGGTCCCCTTGGACTCATAAAGCTGCCAGACCCTCAATGCAGCATACTCTACCAACCATGTCACTCGCAGGTCTCTCCATATCAGTAGAGTATGTCAAGTGTGCCACGGGATGTTTAACGGCTATCTCTTGCAGGCTGTGGAGTGTTAAGATAACAAAAGCAGGTAGTTTCTCACCCCCTCACACTGCTGCATCCGTTTGGAAGTCATTTACAATCACTCATCGTGTGACAGAAAAGCAGGGGGAGTAGGAAGGATGAGGAGGCAAAATAAACAGGATCGTAAAAAGTTTAAAAGTAGGCAGGCAGTAAGCAGATAATGTCTTTCTTAAATGTCTTTCAGAGCACCCAAGTGAACACCCTCCACCTGCTACAACAACTATTTAAATTGTCTTTAAAATATCTGGGGTTTCTTTTTTCTTCCTTCTTTCATTTTCTTTGTCTTGAATAAACAGTTTTGTTTTTTGTTGTTGTTTTTAAAATTGGTTAATTATTGGACCAAACACACACACACACACACCAACAAATGAAGCAGTAAAAAAAATAAAAAAAAAATAAAAAAAGGAAGAAGAAACAAATGCTTTAGGTCCATTGAGAGTAGATTTCAAGAAAACGCCTTTACTCTGACTCTCAGCCTGGCAGTTGTGTGATCAATATAAATAGCAGCAAATGGGTTGTTATAAATTTGTCAAGACTTGTAAATGATCCCCAAAGACAACAGTAGAACAAAAAAGAGCATCAACTCTTACGAGAGCAGAAATGTAGCCAGACCAAATACAGTATTCTACTGTCTTCTTTGTATGTGCTGAGAATTACTTGACAGGAAGAAAAACGCCTCACCAACATCAAGACTGTAAAGATGATGACCCAATGTCCACAGATTTATTGACATTGCAAAAAAAGAAAGGGTAAAACTAAACCATACAGAAAACCGTAATCAACGCTATGCCGTTTAACATATGCAGAATATACCACACAACTCACTAGAGATATTGATTAAAACTTGTGCTTTCTATGAACTTCAAATGTAACAAATGAAATCACATTCAAAATGAGATCTTTCTCTATTCATTTGTCCACCTGTTATTATTTTAACATGAACGTAGAATGGTAGCAATACTGCAGCAGCTTTTGTGCCCTTAACAAGCATAGTATTATCTGAGAAATAATCTATAATTGTAAATTCATGCAGAATAGCTCAATGCATACCTACAATGCTACTCACGGAAGATGGAGATGTATGCAGATGTTGCTGAATTGCTCACAAAAAAGCATCAGGTTTCAGAGACATTTTTAACTTGTTTTCTCTTAGTTAGCAGCTACATAACACAATTTCCTCTTGTTGACATCATGTGACTCTGAAAGTTCTTTTACATGTCACCTCAAGCTGGGACTTAGACACCTTCCGGTTGTCTCTGTGTGATTTCTGAATGGACTGAGGCGGCAAGAGGGGTCGAAGCCAACCTACCACTGATTCCCCTCTGTGCCACAAAGTGAGATAGTAACAGAGCCGAAACAGTCGACATGTGAAAAGGTATGCTGACTAAAACTGTGATGAGATGATGATATATGGTCTGTGCAACCACTTGTGCACGTGATTAAACAACAACAAACAGATTTATTACCAAGTAAAGGCCGATGATGACACACAGCAACTTCGTATTTAGTTTAAAAACTAAAGGTAACCACAAAGAAAATTTCTAAACTCAATTAATTCATCGTGTTTTAAGAGCAATACAAGAGAGATGTCCATCATGCATTTAATGCGCTCCGTGTCTACACAGCTTAGCTCTGCTCCACGCCTCTTTTGGTTCTGCGATGCTTACTTCATTTCTGAAAGCTTACGCTTATGTGGGTCCAAATTCATTGGTGATTTGTGAACAGCCAGAGGCAGCATAAAGACGGACTGGTCTTTGCGACCATTTCACAGAACTGTTTTGGGAAACAGCCTTTAGAGGAGCCGCATCGAAATGTAAAACAACCATTTACCATCACCACATTCACACTCAAACATATGTACATACAGCAGATGTTTGATTGGCTGAGCAATCAAAAACAACATTACTGACTTGTGTGTAAGTAAAAAAAAACAAAGATCAACAAAATAAGCAATACATACACACACACACACATATATTACAAGCAAAAGGCACCTAGGCAAGTGAATATATATTTTTAGGAACGCACACACACAACACTGGTTAGAGCTGACCTAAGGAAATACATTTCCTTCAATAATGCAAACAAACATCTTTATTGCTTTGTTTGGTGGATGGCATGATTTATGAGAAAAACTTTCATTCAGCAGTATTTCAGTCGCCGTATGCCAGGGGACAGTGAAAGGGCTGACTATAAGGGAGAGCAGAAGGAGACAATATGGCCAAGTGCCTAAAACATGCTGCACATTGTGCTCCTCGTGGTCAGAAGTGGCATATTCAACAGAAAAACTAATTATAGATACTAACATTTTACTATGAAGTTTATTTATCATGAATAATTTTACATTTTCATTTTTTTTACCAGTTTCCCTTCATCTGTTTTCCTCTCACTGCCCATTCATTCATCCCATAAGTTGAGAAAAAAAAAAAAACAGTTATTATATGAACTTATTGCATTATACCTCTGCAAAAGATTAAAGAAAGAAACAGAGGTGGAAAGATGAGGCAAGGCTAAAGTGCTATGCTGGCATTTTGCACACACAAAGACTTTTTAATGCATATGCATCCTCCAATTCTTCTTCACAAATGGATGCACCTTGAGCGAATATATTCCAGGAAATCTTTTCAACTAACTTTTGAGGTAAAACAAAAAGAAAAGAAAAGAAAAAAGTCAGATTCCGGCTGAGAATACAGGAGCGTGTGCATAACCAGTCGATGCTCTCGCTTCACTAGAATGCTTCTGGTGATGGTCGCTAACGATAGCCGTGATTTGGCGGATATCACACAGACTGGCTAATGAGCATTAGCATTATAGCTAAAGACGAACAGGTAAAAACAGAGGAAGGAACCTCCTGAGGATATGTCTAACTTTTTAAATCCCCCTTTTCCCCCTCTCTTCTTTATTTCCCCCCTACGGACCATTAGCCAGTAGATCCCTCCCATCTCCCCATTGTGCCTCCCTCCCTTTTTTCTTTCTTTCAGCACGATGCAATTAGCACTCTCATTGAATATTGAAGGTATGAAGAAGAATGGGGCTTTTTAGCCGGTTCTCTTCCGCTAAGACCATAGCTCCACTGAGGGATGGCTGAAGGCTTCGACTAAATCAGGATGCTAAGCTACAGCAGCAGCACTTAGAGCCAAACAATCACTGATCATTTATTTAGTCAGCCTTATTTATTCATTCCCGTTTGCTGTGGCCCAGAGCTGTGATTATTTCACTTAAGAATATTCTCATGTGATTCTCTCTTCTTGAAGCAGACAAGCCTACAGAGATTCTAAAATTAATTAAAGACACTTTACATTTGGCAAATTAGATGATTTCAAAACAAAAACTAGATTGATTGTTTTCAGTAGAAATCTGTCATCATCTGAAGGAAAAATGTTATTAGCAATTTACTTTTTAAAATCGCATCTGCATGTTCTGTATTATCAGAATTGTTTTTATTGTAAAATATGTTACTTATGTGTCAGATGATGCTTGCAGGATGTTTCTTTGTGAAATTTGAACAGATACAATCCCTTATTAACTATGTCATAGCACTTTTTTTTTTCTTTAACCGCTATTAGGCACAGGAGCCACTTCCGATCTGTTAGTAAACTTTCCAAGAATCTGTTAAAAGTCTGTTAATTCTGAACACTAGTGTTGCCGGTGAATGTCTGATAATGTGAGCACATTATCAGACATGATCCTGATTAACCAAACCTCAAACAACCAAACAAAAACCCAGAACTATTAGTGCATCTTTTTTCCAAAAACATACTACAAAATCAGATTTTGTTTTTCTCATAAACAGTAAATTATTTCTCATTCTTTCACCGCATGCTACAAAAGATTGGTCCGCATTGTACCTTTAATACTTTTAACAAAGATTATCAGATGTATGCTTCTGTACTTCATTATTTGATTGTGAAGCAGATCTCCCAAAGGCTTTGTTAGATGAATGTGTAAGGTAAAAGCAGTGTTAACAAAATACATCATAATGTCAGTAAATATACGTTGTTCCAGTAACCTAAGATATGAACATCATTCAACTATTTTTTGTTGATGTGCACTTCAAGTACAGTTACAGTACAGTTTAGTTACTTTTTTCAAACAATTTTCTTTTTAAAATAATAATTAGGTCAACATGTCTTTACAGTTTTGAAAAAAAAGAAAAAAAAACAAGTGACAGCAGTGCTAAGAATCTGTTAAGATGTTATGCTGCAGCACTGAAACACACGCGCATACACACACACAGACACATGCACATACTCACATACTGATAGAGGAAGGAAAGTATCACCGTCTTGGCTCTCCTACCACTTCCTCTCATATAGCTGTGCTCTGTGGTAAGTCAAAAGGCATAACATAAATGCACAATACAGGAATCAAATACACATACAGAGTCATTTCCAGGAAGTCATCTCTCACTGTTGTGCAAGTGACCACAGGCAACCGCTATAGCAGACACTTATCACTCTCATTTCTTGAGATTTGTATGTGCCTCCTTATAGTGAGCAGCATTTGCTGCAGACAGCCTCGTTCAACCACAGTGAAATAACCACAGCAGTAGCAAACGTTATCAAATTGGAAAAGAAGGGAGGGAAGTTGAAAGGAGACAGATTGCAGCCAGAGAAGAGACTTCCTATAGGCAAGGGCCAGACCACAGTATAAGACAGGCTCCAGCCTTCTCTTACAGCTCCATCAATGTTTAATGCAGTGGGGCAGAGAAGGGGCCGAGTCGGGGCTGCCACCCTCACGAAGGAGGTCATCTCTGGAGTTGACTGGCTAGAGGGCGACCACAGCGATTTAAAGACTGTGACAGGAGACAAGGGTCTGTCACACAAAGTGTCCCATGGGATGCACTACATCTCAAAAGTTGCAGTCTTTTGTAACGCTTTGTTTCAGCAGAGTTGTTCTGTTTTGTAGCATATGCAGTACCATAAAGGAATATTTCAATTTACTCTATCTGGTAAATGTTAACTAACAGTATACTTCATTTGTTTTTTTATAATTTTAAAACAGCCCAACAGTTGGATTATGTCAAGACAATGTCTATAAATTGTTGCCCTAATTGTTTGAACACTGAAACACACTTTCATATTTATAATAAAGAACACCATCAAGAGAACAAGCCTCATGTGGTGTCAGGTGTGGTCTTATATTCAATTGCTTTCAGGATGATCAAACTAAAAAATAGAAATAAATAAATAAATTTTAAAAATGTTACATCTTTCAGGCTTAGGTAAAACGTGTATATGAGACTGCTTACTTTTTTGCATTTTATTTTTGTACAAAATATGGTTTTGGTTACCTTTGTGGCACAGTCATGCAATTTTTTTATATTGTAAGTCTCTGGTGTGATTAAACTTTTCTGCAAGAAAAGTACTGCACACAGTACAGCATTTACCCTGCAGGCAGGGACGTGACTGTATTGTGGATAACACTTCTCCACTGTTCAACGTCAAAGTTTGAGCCTGTGAGAGGACATCCTGAGGTGATAAACACACAGCATCGGACTGTGGCCATCCAGAGACCTAATCTGTGATCAGAGCAGGAAGAGGCCTCCGTGTTCAAGTCCACTCTAACTCAGTGGGATGCACTTTGCAGTCATCTCCTCTCACAGTGTGAAAGGCTGCACACACTCACAGAAGAAGCATCTGCACACATTTTAACATCAAGACACCTACAAGCTGTGATTACCCAAACTAGAATCTACCTTCCTGTTATGGAGGAGTATTGATGCACATTTAGGAGGAGGTGATATAAAAGGAGTTACACGGTGACCTTCATCTACTCTGCACATGGAGATGGCTGTGGATTGAGATTTATACAAAGGACAGATTAGATACAAAAGCAAAAAATGTTTGGATGTATTGAGTGGAATATTTACAATGAGAGAAGCACAGAAGTTCTTAGAGTAAAATTGTATCATTATTTTGCTTTGAAACATGTTTTTTTTTCTCACATGTTTTTAGCAGCTTTTAAACCAGCAGCAGTGGGAGCATCCCTAAATTCTCCATCTACACACAAGCATCCAGCAATGCACATATTAGCTCAGGCATGTGTCCTGAAGGGTTGTCAAACCTGCGGCATCTATGGTTGGCAGACAGGGAGGAATAGAAAAAAGGAAGAAAAGAAAAAGGAGGGAAGAGGGAGGGAAAGTGCTGACACCGTCTCTGTGTGCCGAGAACACAGGAACCAATTAGCAATGAGACGGCTTCCGTTGCCTGTGCTGTTATAGGACCTCCTCTCTAAGTCCCCGGGGCTGAGTGCAGCTTAAGGGCTGCGGTGGCACATATGATGTGTACAGTAGACAACCTATAAGAAAGACACAGATACCTAGTACACGTGGCACACACAGGGATGTGGTGTGGCCTTCCAGACATAAAAAAGGACACATGTGAGCAGAGAGACACAGCAGGTCAAAAAGGTAGCAGAGCTGAGGTTTGAAAAGGCACAAAAACAGGCTGTGGTCAAATTCTTTTATCAAACAATGTAACACTTCTGAAAGCACCCCACACAGTCGCACACCACAGTACTTGCAGCTCAACTTCCTCTCACAAAGGTGTTTCACAATTTCCACAGACTTTTACATTATCTTCAAAATGAACCATTTCTTGTCAGTTAACACCCTGCCTTGTATTGCTTAGAAGACACACTAGCAAGTAACAATCCAACTCCAATGACCCTTGAAAGAAAACCTTAAGCAAATAAAATTTCAAATACTCATTCAGCATTCCTCTCACACCGCATCAAAAACAAAACTTCACTTTTGCGCACGTGTGCATGCTAATACACAAACGTCCCTAACCTGCAAACGCCCACGTACTGTCCTGCTCAAAGAGGGCACTGGGTGACGCAGTCCTTTTATGACCATTATTGATCCTCTGGAGCACAGTAAAAACTATCCCCAGACAGACAACAAAAATAACTGTAACCATATAACAGCTTCCTGCCTGGGGAACAGATCCCACAGAGTGCCCACGTGACTGGACTATTCCTGGAGCATACAGTAGACCCCTAACAGGCCCAGGGCACTGACCAGGCATTTACTCACATACTAGATGAGGAGAGGAGAAGGTTATTGAAAAGTGTATATTCAGTTTGTCAGCTCTTGAGGCTGAAAAATGAGCATTTCATGTATTTCTGCTCATTGAGAGGCTTTCAGTTTGATTGTTTATGTGCAGCTCTTCTCTCTCACCATATGGTGGGGTTCACTTTTAATTATGATAATATCAGAGTCTTTGTCGTGCATAGTCCATTTATATAATAACATTTTCTTGATGCAGTGCTCGCAACACACGACGCCCTTCATACCCACGCACTCTGCACATTTTTACCCAGAAGAGACATAGCTTATCAAATACATCCGCTTTAGAGACCCTCAGAGTGTTTTTAGAGGATTACACCGTGAAACACAAAAGAAGAGTAAAGCTCAATGTAAGTGTGAGAGTCTGCTTTTTTATTCATTGCTTTGAGTTTGTACCACACAAACAATATGCAAGTAAAGCGAGTTTTTGTTCAACAAAAAAAATATTTTGCTGTCAAAAGAGAAAAACACTGGTAATAAATTGATTTTTGATTGTTAAACCATATCATTATTAGAGCCAGCTAAATCTCATTTCATGGTGTGACAGTGATTGAGATAAATTAGACAAAAATATATGTGCATATGTAACCTATTCCCACAGATAGTGACGGTAGGTTAGTTTTTCCTCAAATTGGACAAGTACTTAAAATTGTTTGATATAAATTCACAGCAGAGACTTAATGTTCTTCTGAGACAAGGTGAATCTCAACTGTCAAAAACGTCACAGTCACCACATTGGAACAACTTTCTCCATATTAACATGTTTGTATATGTCTGGGTGTCTGTGTGTGCCCCCGAGTGGGTGGAATTGGGAGGTTTTAGGTGTTAACCCGGCATTGCACCGGGTTGAAATCAAGCCCATTTAATAGAAATCCCAACTCAACTCAATTCATACCAGACACCCTAGGATACTCACAGATACTTTTTTTTTTTTTTGCAAAGCAGGTTTGAAAGCAAAAAAAAGGGGGACAGGATGCTCAATATTAGGCAGATGATAAACATGATATGGGTGACTGATACTGAAAGAACAAAAACAAAACAAAAAAACCTTCTGGAACTGAAAACAAGTATCAAACAAAAACAAAGTGGCAGAAGTAATCTTGATGTGATCTGTACTTAGATATGGAGCAGCAAGCCGGCTGTCAACCAATAAAGAATTTAGTCTTGACAAAAACCACTCTACAGTCCACATTAAGACCTGGCTGCCAGCCAGCCCAGTGACAAAAACCTCTCATCAATGCCATTCTTCATCTGTCCTCAGAGGCCCATTGTCTGCTGTACTTGGACCACATCAGCTCTGATGTGAGTACAGACCAACATATAATACAGTCACTGAAGTACTGTAATCACAGTCTGTATTTACACACTTATTACACAGAATTTACCCTGAAATATGACACTACACAGCAGGACATAGAGTAGCACAGAGAGAGGGAAAAGTAAGTAGAGAAACTGACTTAACAAATCTTATTTCATCTCCCTAATAACTCATCGTCTGTCTGTGTTATCACCTCGTTAGCGGTTGTGGTGCTGCTCCACTAAATGAAACACACTGACTAGCGCTCGGCAACTCCCCCACCCCACGAGGGGAGCTTTCTACTGGGGAAGGTCTTTTGATCTCAACACTCATCTGCTTCATTTTGTTCTCTTATGTGGTACTCGCCAACCATCACTTTGATTTGTGGTCAGGCTCAAGTCAAGTGCATTAACCATGTAGAACACAGATGTGTGTATTTAGCTGCAAAAACATACACTCCAATACACACACCATCAAAACAAAATTGTCTTCTTGCAAACCTTGGAGTGGTTTGTTTATCAGATGCTTAATAGCACTTCAAAAACTGTTTGCTTAGATTTTGCACATGTCCAACTGACGAAAATACCATCATGTTGTTCTATCAGTTGTGTTAAGTATTTCAGTAGAAAAAACTTTCTGCTGCCAAAGTAACTCTTTGGTTCAATATACACTCACAGACAAATCTGTAAATTTGCTTCTTAATTTGCAGCTAAATGTCCCGTTTTTTCATAATTAATCCAAATGGAGACAAAATTCTAGTCTTAAAAGTTTTCCATTAAACACTGGAATGGACAGATACATTTTACCTGCTCAATTTATCCTTTTATCCTAAAATTTTCCCTAAAACAGCAAGTAATATAACTCCAAGTATGTCAACCTTTGGTGTTACTCCAGATTCCACTTTAGTGACAACATTTAACTTTTTTTTTGTTTATGTCAACAGTAGCTCTTTTTTTTCGACCTACAGGCTGTACTCTGAGTGGGTGTCTAGAGCTTGGCATGGTAACCACAGATAACCACTCTTATTTATCGTGTACACCAAAAAAAATGATTTATAGCTCTGCAACATCTTCACCAACAAATAATTAAAAACACTAATATGAACATTATTTTATAATCTTTATTTGTTAACAGGAAGGAAGTTTAGAGTTATCATCTTTGGTTTCAGGTTATATTAGGTTAAAGGAAGTGAATTGTAACTGTGTAACATTGGAAAAATGGCTCTCAGGGTCCTCTTATTGATGTCTTTATTTTATTTTATCTTTATTTTTCTAAGAGCTTTGATTGGTCAGGAAGTGGTGCCTAACCTAACCACCCCAAAGCGGGTTAGGATTCCAACATTAAGTGCTCCAATGTTAGTCTGAAGCAAAAATGTGAATCACCTTTGTGACCCTAAAAATCCAGAACTGATGTTAAAGTTCCCTCGCTACAACACATCTGATTTCATTTTCAGTTTTTTGTTTGTTTGTTTAACTATTTTGCAATTTTGGTGTTTATATCTATATAAACCAATGTATTTGGTGCTAGCAAGTACAGTGAATCTAACATATTATGCTCTTCCACCACATAATGCAGTTCAATGGAATTGTGGTTATTTCACTTAAATCTTTGAGACCAAGCTGTTCTTTTTACATTAGCTGTATTGATTAAAAAAATGAGATATGGAATAAGGAAATAGTGGCCATACCATTTTACTGTTGTACATAGCTGTATACCCTGCATCTCAAATTAAATACATTAAGCAACCAAAGCTGAAAGAGAAGAATACATTATTACCTTTTAGGTTTTTCAAAAAGAAAGAAAAACGAAATCTACTTCAGCACTGGTCTTAAGCTAAAAGACAATGAATAAACACTCAGATAAATTGGTTTTGACAGTGGGTAACCATTGTATATTACAAAAAGCGACCAGTGAAACTAAAAACATGGTATTTCTTTGCTTGTATGCCAACCCTGAGCAGCTATATGTGAAATAGATTATTTTCCCACCTAGAGTCCTTCACGCTGCTTGGTAGTGACAATCCTAAATATGAAAGAAGGTAAGTATCCATGTAGATTAGGTGGAGCACTGAAGGCGCATCCCTGGAAAAGGTTGGCTCGTTTTAGTTTAAAAAAAAGTTTTTGCTCAGGAAAGAAAAGCACCAGAGAGAGGGCTTTTCTGCAGTGTCTGCAGTAAGAGTGCTAATTTCTCAGGGTAACTCCTTGAGGTAAAAGACGTTAAAATCTAGAAGGCAAAAAAGGGTGGCTGATAGGTTTGGATGATGCTGGGGGCTTCTAGTAGCAGGTTATCTATTTAAATAAAGCCTCGCAGACCTGTGTGATCAGGGAGGAAAAACACACATTAAGGAAAAAAAGTGAAGTTATCCCTGAAGACACAATTTTGAGAACCTGTAATAAAAAATAGTTCATTTTAGAAGTTATTTCATAAGAAGTCACATGCAAGCGTGTCCCAAAAAAGATTTTTGCCAATTTTTTGCCATATTTTTTTTTTTACTTTTTGTTGCCATCTTTTAAGGATATCGTATATAAACATGTTTTTGAAAAAAATGACTGACTGACTTTATCTACGAGATACAGACATGCAGTTGTGGAAAAAAGCTAAAGTTGACTCATAAGCATTAGTTTACAATCTCAAATGAAACATAGTTATACAAAACAAATAATATGTTCTATGGGCCCGAAAGACAATAATTTAAAACAGTGAAAAGCTTTTTATCCTTGTTTGATTTTTCTTGTGTGTGGTAAATTTTGAAATAGGCCTATGTGCTTGTTATCCACGCACTTATCATAACATCTGCATGTCTGAAAAGCAGCAAGTGGAGGAAAAGAAGATAGCGAGAGAAAGAGAGGAAGCAACTGGCAGATACACAGAGAATTAGTGAGAAAGAGCTGTAGATAAGGAGTTGAGATTTCAGATATTGCCTTTAGCAGTTCAGCCATGATGGTGGTTGAACACAGCTGTCAGACCCAGATGGCGAGGTGTTAATAACATTCAGAGTTTTGCAGCGCACCGTTTATTTTCTAATAATAAAACTGTTAGCGCTCGCTAATAGCATAGCCACTGCCTGCCAAGCACATGTTCCAGCACACCACTCTGCTGCCATTTATGTGCCATATTGCAGAGCTAAATGGCTCCACAGTAAGTCGTCACACAGCAAGAGACTGACCAGCGATGTGCAATGTGTAATCACACATAAGAGAATTGTCAGGAATATGTGACAATTAAAGCCACGAAGAACTAAATATAGTGCTAGCTAAATAAATAAATTAATAAAGTGTTATCCTTGAAATGTAACCTTGCATTGTGAAGGTGGCCTTGTCGCTGGAATTTATCAAATTTAAAGTGTATTTATATTTATAGCTTAATAAGATGCTGCTTGGAACTTTTGGAAGCGAAACAGCCGAATCATGAGACAATTAGCTTCAGAGCAGAGGGCTTTCTGTTTGAATCCATTCATTTCCATGAAAAGTAAAAGATTTATCCAGCCAGCATATAACAAATGCTGCTGAGGATTCCTTGAGCACTCAGTCAAATCCATAGTAGTATGCATAGCTATAGTATCAGCCTGAAAAAATACATTGAAGATTCATGATATTGCATTCCTTTTATTATGTGATAACTTCAGACACATTTTAGTTTACTCAAATAGTAATGTGCAAACACACAATATTCTTTTGAATTGCACAAAACATTTATTTAAATGATAACACAAAATGTATTTTTAATCCACCATATGGCCTGGACATGTGATAGAACTGACTGTATATTTCATTTTGACTTTTATTTAAAATCATCAGTATGGAACATTTTTGCAACATCCATTGATATGTTTTCTTAAGTATAGAATGAGTACTAAAGAGGATGTTTTTGACATCCCTACTTTTGATGCTGATCTTCCTTATTTTAATCATAACTGATATATGACAAACAGAATGGTTGTTAAAAAGCAGCTATTTTTAATTTAATTTTTAAGCAATTGGTTATATATATATATATATATATATATCTATATATATATATATATATATATATATATATATATATATATATATTACCAATATACAAAACAAAAAAGACAAAAAAGGACAATGTCAAATTGTTAAACAAATTAGCCTTTATATATTTCTATATCAGGTCTGGACCCAATTTCCAGGGATAAAAACAAAAGTTGCTATTCGGTGAAAGCGCTGAGTCATCACAGTGTGCCCTACAATAGGGAGCTGCTGTGGCATGACACAGTATGTCACTGACCCTAAAAAAAGTGCTGTTTCCTTTAATAGACTTCCCTGTTTTATGTAAGATTGATAGCAGGCAGACATGTGTATGTTGCCTGGTTTCTATTTTTATTTGCAGTTTGTTTGCAGAGGTAAATCTGTATTTTTACTTTAAACTCATTTAAGCACCACACAAAAATGAACAGTGGGTGTGTATGAAACACACACACACAAACACACATATATATATTACTATTTTGTCAGACTTAAACAGTACAGGTGTTTTCACTATTTAACTTATTTATTAAACTTCTCAACAGGAGCCAATTTCTTGTTAAGTGCTATTATAGCGTTTCTGCACACAGGTACGCCTGGAAAGTGCCACAATTAATTGGACTTCATTTCTGGGAGATAATTTTCGAATGTTAGGCAGGCTGTAAAGACACATCACCGCACACATAATTACACAAGAAGGCAGAGACAGTCTGCAGAATTTATCTTCCAGCCCTAAATAAGAGAGGTTGGTGCTGCAGCCTTTGAAGAGGCATTTACGTCTGCATGCTAACGGCCTCTAAATGAGCTAGCACTGTCATATCACGACAATACAGCTTCATTTAGGTCTGAGCTCAATGAATTTGTGCTTTCATGTCTCAAAATATTTCAAGAATAGATTCATTATTGAGATTAAATTACACCGCACTGGTTCACAAAATAAAGAGATTAAATGGTAAAGAAACAAACTAGAGTAGCAAAAACAGCCAACAACATGAATTAACTCTAAATTAACTCAGCACACATTGTACGTCTCCAGCTGTCTCATGTAGCTGAGAGCAGAAACCTGTGTCTTGGGTAATTGAGCTCCCCTCTGCCAGAGTTATCATTATGCAGTGAAATGCAACAAAGACACAGCTTTGTTCTCAGCCCGGTTTTACAAGGTTTGAAATGAAGAATACTGAAGACAAAATGGATGATCTGTGGAAGACAGGGGACTACCAAGTGTCACAGCAGGGGTCAAGTAGCTATTTCTTTAGAGTTTGTAGAAAACTAGAGAAGGAAAACTAAGTACAGTTTGATTTAAAAGAAAATCAAGAAAGAAAATCAAATTATTTGTGAAATGATATTAGGTGGACAAAGCACTGTAACTTGGAGAAATCTGGTCTATTTGTATGCTTATTTGTGTGTGTGTGTTTATGTGTGTGTGTGTTTGTGTGACAGAAGGTTCCGGGGCTGCTGTGTGCCGTACCGGCTGGCAGGGTGGCTGTCAGAATGGCCCTGTTTCCTGTGTCAGCTCTAAAATAGGTCCAAACACAGCAGAGATGCACGACGCACTCTGCCTATTTACAGCACGCATGCAGTGTGTGTGCAGGATGCTGCCAAGTGTATGAAACCAGACGTACTGTAGCTGCTCACAGACAGAAAAAGAATATGTATCCACTCTAAATAGCATACCATGTGGCATTGCAAAGAAATATTGCAAGTAAAGCTGCCTTCAACTGAAGGACATATATAGTCAGTGTTATTATGGGGAATGTTCTGCTGCTTATATCAAAATGTGTGTGTGGGAACAATGTGTGCCCTTGACCTCTCCATTTGTAGGTGTTGTGAGAGCATCGTTTTTGGTTGGGCCACCGCGTCCTGCTTATGTCACCATACCAACCTACTGTTCTATGGAACGTTGCCCTCTGTGGGTCTGTGACAAACAACAAACCTCCCGAAAGATTCAGATACACTACCACCTTTCCACTTTGCTCTAGGCATAAATCTTTCCATGTATGCACACAGATGCATGGATACACCTTAAAACACTAGAGGAGGTTGTAAAACGATTGCATATCTTCCCTTTTAAAATAACAACTTTTAACTAACAACACTCTATCACATTTAAACTTATTTATAAAGAACGTTTCCTTCTTTTGCCCTTCTCTTTGACAGAACACAGATATACTTAAATGGTAGTTTGGGGAAAATCTGTGAATAGCAGTAAAAAAACAATATTTCACACCCACAACTCTTAAATAATACCTGAAAGAATTCTTTATCCAAACAGCAGAAATGTGATGGGTTGATACTTCATAGCAGTTCATGCAAAAAAACTATTTTATAAACCTTAACATGGCCATCAGTTTTGCTTTGCATGATTATTTACATAGAATTCTTGGATTATTTTCAAGTGCTAATAGTAGTGGCAGCAGCTAGCTGTAGAACTTCTGGAGCAGCCATGGGCACTTCCAGACGGAATATTATATTTCTGTTAGAATAATTGTGTAATGTGAAATTTATGGTGTTGTAAAAGTTGATAACATGGCATTTACACAAACTACTTTCAAAATCTCGAGGTCGGGGTTTTTGTAAGATGCAGCGGTGGGCTAGATGTTATGCAAATACCAGCTTTCTGAATGCATGTTCTGAATCAGAAAAAACACATCAGCTCAAATGGAAACAAATATGTTTCATTGAATCAACTGTCCCTTACACTTTTACATTCATTGTATCAACTGTTACTATTAGTGACACAAATACAGAGATGGACAACTCTCCACACTTCAAACCATTGTGACAGTGGCGTGTGTTTTAATCATCACTGTTGTATTGGAATCTTTAGTTGCTTGCTTTTCACAGGCATACGTTGCTAGGGAAACCACTTCTGCAACCACAAGACTGACTCAAGTCAAATTTGACGCAGTATCGAGTTAAATTGTCTTTACATACATTCAGGAGAGCCTTGGTGTCATTCGTGTTTTGAGTAAAGCCGCCCCCACTGTTCCCAAGCAATGGAACATGACTTGATCAAGTTGCGTAAAAAGAAAAAGATTAAATATCAGCGTGGTGTGTCATCTATCATTTTACTTAAAACTGCAAAACGTTAGCACTTCAAATGTTTGCCCACACAAGTATCGTGAGCTCTAGCTGCTACTATTTTGGGGTTTGAAACTCACATACGTATATAGGTAACGTTAGGTTGTGTGATGGTATGTTTCGCTCTACAGAACGCCTACACTTTCTCTGTGTGTGTTTCTCTTTTTCATTTGGTGTGTATTTTTTTATGTATTTTTTGTTTTTTTTTTAGCAAACTTTCCATCTGTAACTTCTACTTAACAATGTTTTTTTTGAATTTGAGGCACAAAGTAGAAAAATATCAAGACATTTTTTATAGTGTCTGTTCCTAAATTATATAAAAAAATACATACCCACTTAGAGAAATAACACAAGTTGATTTCCCTTCATTATGATGCAAAGCAAAAACAAACAAACAGAACAGAACATGATCACACTGACCTGTTTGTCAAACTGTGCCTTCATGTGTATAAGTTTGTACAGGAGAAGGAGTTGAAACGAAACTGAACTGTGTGGAGGAGGCAGCCATATGGTAGCACTTATCAGAGTACACAGTTCTCAATCATCAGGGCCTCCCTTGCATTTGGCTGAGGAGAAGAAGAAGGAGGAGAAGGCTTGTTTGGGAACCAATAAGGCAGCTGTAGGCCTTCCTCAAATTATACAGAAATCATTTTAATTGCTAGTGAGAGCGGCAGAGCTTTGAGTTTTATCATCTTGTTTCTTTTTGCGCGGATCGTATTTCTCTGCCTCTCTCAGTCCCGCCCCATATGGCTCCTTTTCTTCCCCCCTTGACTCACGATCACCTCATTGTCTATTGAGTTTTCCCCAAAATATTTTTTATGCACATGCAACTGTCAGCTTCCATACAGGCCTGCTGAGAAGGGAATGTGAATTCTTGTTTCTGTCAGTTCTTTATCTGTTTGTTCTTGTGTGTATGTGCTGAGAATGTGCCTATGCATACAGGTCGTGATGTTAAAAAGCCAGGCAATATACAACTAAGCTTGGCACAAGTAACGCAAACCAACAAATACTGTACTAGTCGATTTGTGTGTGCATGCGTGTGTGTGTTTTGCATGAAGCTCCATGAACCACAGAGCTCAGGTCACATGTTTCTAGTGTTCGGCTTAAAACTACTTTGAATGAGCCAGGCTGCACTCATCTTCTGTCTAATCTTCCTGCTCTTGTGAGTGTAAGGAAGATGAGAAAAAAAATCCATAGTCTTTTCATCCTCCTGTGACCGCTGCGCTTACAATACAGCAGCCGTGGGAATGGAGATGGATATAGGCGGCCCTGCCTCTGACCTCCCCCTACTTCAACACAAGGGTGGAGATAAACAGGGCCACAAGGATCGCTAACATCTTTCTTTCTCAGGCACACACACAGAGATGTAATGGCACGCATGCACACATACACACTCAAAACAGCACAGACATCTCATTAAAGCAATAGTAGGTGAATGTTGCAACAGCAGTGTGCCACTGGGAGAGAGGTCTATTAGGGATACTATCAAGAGACGAGGGAAGGAAATGAGAGTTGGTGTGCTGCTCCAGTGTGCATCTAATTCTGGTGTGACATATGTGTTTGACGTATGTCTAATTTTGACCCAAGGGATGCAGCCCAAGAGCCAGTATTTATACTTATCGACTGAATCATTATGATAATGTTGTAACTAGAGAGTTTATAAAAGAATTCATTATCCGAAGCACGGGTGTCAGAGTGAAGAAAGACTTGCTCACATGAGTCCAAAAGTGAAAAAGACAACAGAGCCAAACTGTCTTAGAGAGCATACTGCAGGCAGCTCATCCTAAATTACTTCTTCCTCTTCTCTGTTTCCTGGGGATTTTGGCGTGATACTCCCCTCCTGCTCCCTCACTCCCTCAGCTGTCACAACCCGTCACCACAACTATTCTACTTCAGCTGCATGGATGGAGAGGAAAATTTGTCCCTCTATGTCACTCTGTCTTTTTACGTCCTTGTCCTTAATGGCAATTGTGGATTCTTGGCTTGTACAGTGTGCTGCATTAACTTAGCAACACTTTTAAAAGTAAAACACAAAACAAATATTGTTTTCATTCTGCACTGTGTCTCAGCAAAATGTCAAACTGAGGATTAAACACAGATATTCCTTAGGTTGTGGTTTGATTCTATAGAAATGCCTTTGTGTTATTATGGTTCGTCAGGGGTCATTAGTGTAATCCAAGTAGACAGAGGTTTATACTGAGAGATGTACACCATAGTATTCTCCCTCTATTTGTGTCTTTTTTTGTCTTAGCATCTATATGCAGCTACTTCCGATAATGTCATCCTATACTGTTCTCCGCTCCTCGCAACCAGACACTATCAGCTGTGAACTCATCATTCTCCTTTAAAGACCAGGTCACAGAGAGGGAGAATAAAAAAAAATCTAAAGAGCAATAAAAAATGAAAATGTTGTATGTTTTCAATAAACTGGTCACTGTGAAGGAGAAAATAGTTCTTGAAACGAGTCAACAAATCAAGATTATAGGACAGAGAATGAGTGAGGTCCGTGAACGGCAATGCTAAAAAATGCATGCAAATGGATGAATATATAGGAGGTAAGTTTTTAGACTTTTCAGTGTGACCCAAGCAAGCCGTACTATATTTTTGTTCAACATTATGTGTGTATGTGTTGGGTGTATTCAGCACGTGTCTGCTTGATTGCATTGCATGTGTAATGGCAATTTCTGAATTTGTTAATCTTTTATCAGCGCACATGTTTCCTAAAGTTGTATTGTTTTCAGCACTGCTATAATTTGGGGCACCAAAATTGGTTTCCTCCTTTCTTGTCTTTCCCTCTTTTTTTCTTTTTAACAAAGGTCTCACATCCCTTCTCGTTCAAAATAAAACCAGCAGAGTGAGCAACAAAATGTATACCTTAATCCAGCTCATAGTAGTTGTGAAACATGGTAGAGGGCCACTTGTGAGCCTTCACACTTAAAGGCCAAGTCGCTACTTAAGTTCTACAGAAAGCCCTTGTCTGTTAGGTCTCTGAGGCCATGTACTCTCCAAGGGTGACACAACCACTAACTCTGTAATTATAAAACTCAAAGAGCATTCCTCAGTCTGGTTAACCAGAACTATGAGAGAGAGGAACAAATATTTACTTCCCTCACCCCTTCATTTTGTTCCTCCTACTTTCCCGCACTCCCCCTCCTCAATAATTTAACAGTAAAACAACTCAGCCTTGTAAACACAATAGTTATGTCTGCGCTCACAGAGCCATGAAGCAGACACATAGGCTCCACTGCCTCTTGCAGCTGCAGCTACCGTAATACTGGCTTTACTTTGGTCTTCTCGCACCTCAACTTCTCTTTGCACGCTGCATTAACTGTGTTCAATCTTTGTTGAAACTTGACACGTTTCTTAAAAAATGTGCAAACTAAGTAGTAAATAACAGTTTTTATTTTTAATTTTTTTTTAAATACAGTGTGTTTAAGTTGAAAACCTAAACACACATCCTATATCTCAGCTCACAGGTGTCGCCGAACCTGGACCAGGGCCCGAAAAGCCCTGTTAAAGATGTCGGCGGTGTACTCCTGCGCAGCAAACCGGAGACGCTCTCAGCAACCCGAGTACCAGCCAGGGCAGAGGGTTTGGCTGTCCACCAGAGACCTTCCATTAAAGGTGGAGTCACGCAAGCTGGCTCCCAGGTTCATTGGCCCATTCCCCATCTCTAAAATCATCAATCCCGTCGCAGTCCGGTTACAGCTACCAAGAGCTACCAGGTTTCACCCATCATTCCACGTTTCAAGGATTAAACCCGTAAGGACGTCTGGACTCAGTCCCTCCTCCAGATCCCCTCCACCCGCCCGGTTCATCGATGGCGGCCCGGCCTACAC
>NC_051444.1:10193768-10198537 GCF_001649575.2 Kryptolebias marmoratus
TTATTGAAAGCCTTGTTGCAAGTAAATGTCCAGCGTACTACTCTCGTTCATGCCTGATCTCGACCCTTGCCTGTTCCATGACCACCGTCTCTTGTCTGCTCCCTGCCTGATACTTCTTTGGACTCTGATCTCTCGTTGCCGACCTTGCTTCGCTTATCTGGACCTCGCCCTTTGGATTCTCCCTGTCTGGTTTTGGCTTTGGACCTCTGACCTACCGGTAACGACCTCACGCCTGGATTTGGATTTTCCCTCTCGTCTCAGCCCCTTTTAGACCAGCCGGTCTGCAACACTAAACCAAGTTGGAGTGGACTTACCAGTTCCGGTCCCGTCACTAGCCGATCACGTGAGTGAGACGATCAGAGACTTTGAGCCTGCTTCCAGCTTCCTGACAATAAAATCCTTAAAACTTTGTTGTGTCGTTGTGAGTTTGAGTTCTGCCAAGCCTCGCCTTGTCAATATAAGGCTTCTGAAATGCTTTAAAGAAACCAGTGTTGTGGTAAAATGAAACAAACTCCTTTTAAGTCCCACACACTCATCATAATAAATCCACTTTTTTTCTTTTCTGTTTAGACTAAAGGTTAAGACATTTTTAAAATAGCTCACTGACATTATTCCCATGCTTGTCTCATTTTATCCTGATTACCAATAGAGCTGCATTTTAAACACAGATTTTTACGTACAAAGTTTAATAAACATTAAGATTATATTCCTCTTCTAATGCTTTGTCCACTGAGATCAAAATCTTTTGTTAGTATTCATATCCATGTCCAGCCTAATAAACTCTACACAATGAATGAGTGTATGCTGCTGCAAGTTCTGACAAAAAAAGATCACAAGATAGCAAACACTAAAACAATTTCATGAATATTTCAAGAATTTGGCAAACTACCTTCCTCTCATATTTCAGGGCCATTTTTAAGCTGCTTTAATTTACAGATAGCTATTAGAGATTTTCAGGAGCAGATACATTAAAAAACATCTGGACTTTATCTACAGTTGCTGCACACACACACTGTTGGCGATGCTTTCTCACATTTGAAAACACTATTGTCTGGGTAGAGTAGACAAGGGACAAGATATGATATAGCAAGTATGGTTTTTAGGGTGAGTGTGTCAAACATGTGGAAACTACCATGATGATAGGAGATTGCTACAATTAGCATTTTAGCTTGTGTTGCTTTTACAAAATTCTTAGCTTAAAAAGTACTATAGAGATATATGTTAGGATGTGACAGACTGCCAAAGAACAAAACCAAATTGTTCTCACCAAAATTTTTCACACAGGCATATTCTGTACAATTTCATTAGGCACAGTCTCTGAAGCTGAAATCAAAAAATCAAAGAGAATTCAGGAAATATAACTGCAACTTATTCTCTTTAACTAGTAAGTCTAAAATGTAGTTAATATAAAAACCCTTTATGATATTAACTGTCTTTTGACTGCACAGGACAGTTTACACAAGTAAGGATGTCATTGTGTACTATTACTCCACTAGTTTTTATCTTTGTACTTATGTGATACTTTTTTAGGCTTTAGTTTATCTCTACTGTATTGTGATACTAGTTTGATTCAATCTTCCTAGCATTTTAACTGAATACATTAAACAAGGAATAACAGCTTTTTGTTCCAGTTCCTTTCTGACAAGCAAGAAATTGAGATAATTGTATTGTTCTAAAAGGCTATTTGTGTCCAATGTTAACAAGCAAACACAATGCATTAAGCCTGGGATGTAAGTAATGTGCACTTAGACTTAAAGGCTCGTCCACCCTGCATGGTCTGCATTGTTTAATGTGCAGCAATAACACTGTTAGGCTGCTACTTCTCATTGCCTCTCTTTATCTCCCATTTTTCTTCCCATTGTCACTCTGTATGCATCTTCTAAATAGTGTACTGTTGTAAGAGATGAAAGATGCCGCCGAGAGCAATTTGTTTTCTACAATTCTGCCTATGTAGTTGTGTTTGTATAAAGCAAAAACACTAAAAATGCTCCAGAATCATCTGATATGTTGCAGTGCAACCAGACAACTTTTATTCCTGTCTTAGAAAATATGAAAGCACCTTTGGATTCAAGAGCAAAACTGAACACTATCAGTGTAAACGCAGACTTGGCCTCCAATGAGCACCCACAACCTGAGTAAATGACTGTGAGGGCTGCAGCATGGCAGAATGAAGTGTGTTCATTTCCTTATTTATTGACTCACTTGCTTTTCTCAGAGTGTTTGAAATTAATAACAGCCAGCAGAAATCAGACAGAGGAATGAAAATCAGCACTTTCCCTGCAGTGAAGCCATTCATCAAGCTAACGAGGGGGAGAATAAAGCCGAGGAGGAGAGGAGTGGAAAAGTGACGTTTGGAGAGGGAGTGGAAAGAAGGAGGGAAGCAGGTGCAGCGTGAGGCAGAGGGAGGGAAGGGGGTAGGAAAAGTGACGCTGGGAACAGAACGGGAGCAAAGGGAAGGTGAAGGAAGCAAAGTTTAGTTGGGAAGAGAAGCATTTGGAGGATGGCAAAACAGACCAATGAGGCGGTGATATGTGCCATGTCTGTTAAGAGGCTTAGAAAAACAAAACAAAAAAAAAACATGTTTAACATTTGAGAATAAAAATAAATAATAATAAGATAAATACAATTCACAGTCTATGACTCACAGTTAGTCCCTTTATTTTTTTTTTAGAAATCTGCAACTTATTTCTTCATACACTTCAGGTCTATGCATATTTGCAGTTCCAAAGTCTTCTGATCTCCAACAACAACCAACAACTCTTCAAAATAATCACTGACAGTGATTTTACCATAAAGCCACGTGTGATGAAGCAGAATGAGCATCACGAGGTTTCACTGCCCTAAACAATGGTATTATTTTTAACTGATGGGCTATGATAGGTCTACCTTCATCTCAAAGACTTCACCTTGTGATGGCCATCATCCTACACTGTTCTGCCTACTCTGCCCCCCCCCAGAGACCCAACAGTACTTCACACCCAGTGAAAGGACTTGCACACTCAGCCTCTCTTATCCGAGTGAGAAAGTTCCACCATGCTGAAGTTTCTTCCACATGAAAATAATTAACAAAGTGGAGCTCAGTCCAAATCAAAGCTAAGCTAAATTCAATTTAATGGTGAAAGGAAACCATAATTTTGTCTTACAGTTTCAGAGATTTTTACACTTGTGATCACATATGAATGTAATCATTTGAAGCCCTTTCAAGTTAATTGTAAACTTGCTTAGTGAATCAGTAAAAAAGGGACCTTATCAAAGCTTTACTTACTTTTTTTCCTATCTGTAAAATGGCATCTGTGCCCTGTAATGACAAATACTGCATATCCTGCTGTACATGGATATCTATATTTTTAACTTTAAAGTTAGACCACAGTGTCTTTGGTCACCAAAACTAAATATAGACTCCTGAGCAGTCTCTAGTTTCTCACTCCTTTCCGAGGCAGGTGGAGCAAAGAAAAGAGGAGGAGGGGTAAAGGAGCTGTACCACCCTTTCTTGAATAAATCATTTCTTTTGACCCACATGGAGCAGGGGGGTGTATTTTACACTTCTTCACTGTCCCCTTACACTCTAAGGCCTCTGCACCCCTCCTCTATCTCATTCATTTTCTCCTTCACATGACAGGTCAATCTAGATCGATTTCATCTGCCCTCTATGACTGAGACCAACATCCTGGCACCCAGAAATAGAGCTTGCCATGATAAAAGAGCCTTTGAGCAGCCATTACGGCTAACATGCAGCTGTGAAAAGGGCTGCTTGAAAACATTCAGAAGACTTTACACCACAGATTAACCACACTGACGTAGAGAAACAAAAGAAACTTGTTAGGATGGGAAACTGTATGCTGTGATGAGGTGTGGTGTGTGGGTGACAATGCTTCAGCGGATTTCAACCAAACTTTTTTTTTTTAGGCCTCGCCTACCTCTTACTGTATGCTCATGTGATTACATATATGTATAAAACACAAGCATGCCTTTCCCCAGTTTATATTTATGCTCAGCCTCTTTCTAACACTTACAGTGCATCTACACACACCTGGAGTTTTATCTTTGTCAGCATTTCTAAGTCTTTTAACTCCCTGCTGGGTTGTGAAAGCCAGTGTCCATGTGGCAAACCCCTGAGGTGCGCCTGCCTTTGTAACACATCTTCACAAGTGAAACACAATGATGTTTCATACCAGTATTAATCCTTATTTTTTCCCTCCAAATCTCACTTTTATTCCTGGATTGATGTTGTGAAAGCGCAGTGATACACTGTCCTGGTGGTGTCTCAGTTGTCCGGGATGGAGTCAGGACACTCTTTCCTCAGGCAAGGACACCAAAACCTGGCTCTCCATCTACATCACTCAGCCTGTCCTCCTAGAGCTACGTGGGCAGATTGCTCATCAACCACTCACCCAACCTTTACTTATCATATGCATGGATTTGCATAAAACAAAGACGTGGCTATCCCTGCAGAGTCGGCTATGGCTGAAACGTCTTCCAGCAGGATCGACCAGACCACCTCGAATGCACCCGCTCCGAGCTCGGCTGGCATGTTGTCAGAGCAAAACATCACTATAGTGCATCAGCATGGCAAGGGAACTGAGATTTATGAGGCTAACAAAGACAGACGCCGCCATGATTTTCCACTTTCATTCGTTTAATATCTGTAGCTGTTGGCATTGTTTATTTTCAACTCCCCTTAGCAGCAAGCATAGAGCACCTAATTCATGGTGATGACGTGTCTGTGTGTGTGTGTGGTGGTGGTGGTGTGTGTGTGTGTGTGTGTGTGG
>NC_051444.1:10198660-10200507 GCF_001649575.2 Kryptolebias marmoratus
GGGGGGGTATCAAAGCACTTAAAACACCTAATCTAAAGATGATTTGTCCTTGTCTTGTCAGATGGATTTTGTCCTGCTCCCCCTTTTGAAGTTAAGTGGATCTGGAGAAAGGCCAGCTACTAATCCCATGCCCCACTTGGACACATTCAAGTAAATAACAGCCTGTATAAATGCAGACACATGAACATGTTTAAGAATGTGAAGCTTCTCCTTTATGGTGATTTACAATAGCTTCAAGACTTACATGTAGTACAATGAAACATATTTTGTATGTGCTTTTTAAGTAGTTACAGGCACTTTAAATTAACCATGGAGAGTTGTGCACTTGCTGAAAGATGTGAGAAACAAGTTGGCCCAATTTGTGAAGCTGTAGAAACTTTCAAAGCTCTGACCACACTTTCAGTGTAACATTGAAGATAAAAAATAACAGACATAGTTAATTTATTCCACCAAAAGCATCACTTGTGCAAATAATATATTGTGGGTTTAAGAAATCAACATGTAAGCAGTGTCAACATATAAGAACACAATGTCAAAGTTGTCATGTATGGAGACGTTAAATGCCATGCCACAGTATGAAAGCTGCATATCTAATAAGAGAAGCACAGAAAATAAAATCTGATACAGTGAAATCGAAATGGTTTTTGTTTTTGCTTGTTTTGTGCATCAATATTGCTACACTTTCTGCTGAGAGTTTGGCTTTTGAATCCAGTTCCTCACAGAAGTCGAGAACAGCACTAGCAAGGTTATAAAGATGCCTAACCATCTTTTCCAAAAAAATTAAAAATAAATAAATAAATAAATAAATACTTGTTACCTTCTTTCATTAATAAAGTCTCCAACATCAGCAGAGAAGTGACCTTTGGAAACATCTGTTAAACATGTACGTATTTATGACCGGAGTATATAATAACAGACATTAATATTAAGAAAGATTACAATCTCCAAACTTGTTTTATTATTTTGTCTTTAACAACACCACAACTGCCAACAGTCCATAGAACTTGACCCTATCAGTTAAATTACACTAAAGTTGTGTATAAATTATCCACACAAAGTGTGATGTGTAAACATTCAGGCCACTCATTTGTACTTATTACATGTCATTTAGGAAGAAAAAAAACAAAAGCACATGCAAGTTTTCAGAATCATATTGTTTATGGATCTTATTTGCATGTTGCAACAATTCATGTAAATGCAGCTATGCTCATTATGGAGTAAAAATGACAATGAAGGTGTGATTTAAGTCACAGCTTGACCGACATAAAGATGGTCTGGTATGTGACAGTGAAGAAGAAAGGCTGGACTGACTCATAATTGTAGAAAAAGCAGGGAAACTTGACTGGAAAGCTTGACTTTTTCTATTTTTAAAGTATTTTTCAATAATAATAAAAATCATTTGTGTGTGTTTGTAAAAAAAAATAGAAACAGATACATATCAATTTGTAAAAAAAAAGAAAAAAAACAACTTCTGAATGTAAAGAAGACAGGGTCCAAAGGTCCTTGTAAAGTAAAGATTGCTTGGAATAGATTGTTTGTTTGTGAAAACTGGCTTTAGAAATGTGAATTGTAAAATCCTTTTATAGAAATAGTAATAATATATGTCAAAAATAACTAAATAAAAAGCTGATTCTTCAAGTTTGAGCAATATTTTTTTCTCTGATATCTAATGTTACATATTGTACTTTTTAATTAAAAGTAAACTGAGTTAAATAAATGTCCATTAAGTACTTTAGACGTAGCCAATTGTGATTCTAAATGTGTTTGACGTCAGTATCTTCCCCACCTCTCAGAAAGAGGAAATTGATAAGATGTCTTACCCCCCCCCCCCCCCCACACACACACAC